>NC_056725.1:566806256-566931256 GCF_019279795.1 Protopterus annectens
TATAAAAAAGCTACATCAGAAGGAGTAAATCTGCAGTCTACAGTAACATTTTATCTCTTTCCATCAATAAAATCCTCTGCAACAATGTTGCTCCTAAAGGATCCTTGTCCCACAGGTAATTATAACACCACCAGACCCTTCTCCATGCCTATCCATTTTACTACAGAATGAGTAGATGAAGTAAAAACATAAAATTGCAGTCATGGCTGAGATAAAGGCTGAATATGAGATCACTTTAAAATGGTTTCAAATATCTCATATGACTTCATTTGAATGAAAGTATCTGAGACTAATGGCAACCATTTTCTACCCAATAGTTGTGCCATGAGTGCTTCTGAAGGGAAGGAAAATGTCATCTAACTGGTAAACTTAACTTAGGAAATGACCAAAGAACAAACAAAAGATGTAATACCCTGCAAAACACACATGTAATGAATTAAATAAAAATGCTGTCTATATATAGTGATGAAGAAGATGACTTATTAATTCGTTGTGTAGGAAATAGCATTCCAAGTTACGAGCTTTGAAAGAATTTAGAAGCTAGATAGGTGAAGGAGGAGGAAAGACAGTCAGATAGAGAAATGGAGCGAGAAAGAGCTATAAGAAGGGCTCAATAAGTTACAGCAGGGGTAGTAAAGACAACATGACCGGTGAGTCAAGGTGCATGAATTTTGGACTAACATGGAGAAATGAAGAAATAAGTATAAATAATACAACTGTACGATTAAAATCATAAGAACAACATATAATTCTTTCCCATACAACAATGCACAAGCCACAGCAAATCAATGGCAGTAATACAATCATTCATTAAAAACAAAATATCTTAAAATATAAATCATCAAGTCAGCAAATAACTAATATGCCATACTGATAATTAAATAAAGTTCAATAATCAAGGTATTACAGACAAAATAGTTCTATACTGAAATATTACAGACGCATCTCCAATCTGTGCCCACTCTTAAAAATATTTGAAAAGATGCTATATAAACAGCTTTTTAAACAAACATATAGGTATGACCTTTCATGTGATCAACAGCATGGATTGCAGAATACCTTTAGCACCACAACAGGTCTATTTGCAGCAAATGATTCAATATACAACAAAAGTAATGATGACCTTCTTACTGCAGGCTTGTTTAATGATAATATAAGGCTGTTTGAAACTGTTAATTACATTCTACTGTTTGAAACTGTTAATTACACTCTGGTACTCAATAATCTGTCAAGCTTAATTTTAGAGCCACCACTATCCACTGGTACTGTAACCATGCTAAGCACAGAACATTACAGTTATATGCAGAAAAAGGTATCCTATACATGGAGTAAGTCAAGGCTCTGTTACAGGTCCCTGCTCTTTCCCTTTTTTTATTTTATCTTACTTTTCACTTCTCACTTTCTGTCTCCCATATCTGAATACTGTTATGTTCTCTTGATGATTCATTTGTTACTGAATCCAGTAAAACTCTTTACAATTTACAATCTAACAAACAAACCAGGTTCTCAGACTTAAACACATTAGTTAATTCTAATAGGCTTGTAAATCAATTCTAAGAAATGCTAGTGTTATATTATCTGACTCATCTAAAACAATTTCCAGTCTGTCACCACTTGTAATTAAAAACAAACAACAGTCACAATATCAGCAAACAAAAATACCTTGGTCAACTGCTACAATTTGCTTGAAAACAGCACTGTGTAACTGCTGCACATGACAGCTTTGTTAACAAAGTGCTTGCTCAACTAAAGTTGTGTTGCAATGTTTCAAATCTTCTTACGTCACAAGGGAAAACACCTATAGCAAAAATAAAAATGTCCTTCTACCTAAACTAGAATATGGCCTTTCAATTGTAACTCTAAACTCTTCCTACTTTAGGCAAAGACTTCAGTTTGCTGAAAACAAAATATGCAGACAGTGTGATGCATCAGATGGTCTTAAGTGGGTAACCCTTGTTCATATTAGTATTCAAAATATTTAATCTTGGTTACTGCCGCTCATTGAAGACCAAACTCTCATTTAGAACTCAATGTTGTACACTCAAAAATAGTTAAGAAGTTAAAGTTTATCTTCTTAGGCCTCACTGCAAAACTGCTGTAGGTGAAAGAGTCTTCTCTAGGATAGATCCTGCAATTTGGAACCTTCTCCCAAAAAAAAAAAAAAAAAAAAAAAACAGCAAACTAACAGCTTTTAATGCCCTACTGAAAGAATTTCTGTTCAAAGAATCCACTTGCATATCCCTGTGTAAACCATAGATGTTGCCATTGTCAGCTGTTTAATTGTATGCTTTCTTATTCTATCTGTTTTGAATGCAACCATTTATTTTTTGGTTTTAAAGTGTTTTTTTTTCTAATTCTGACCTGAATAACCATGGATTTATGCATTTTAAGTATTGTAATCTCTTAAATAATAGATACTTTAGCCTTTTCATTTTTTTTTCCTAACTGAACTGTTTCCAGATAGTCCTGTCCCCTCATCTGAAATCTTAGTATTTATTAAAGCTTTTGTTGCTTTTTGTGGGGAACTGCTAAATATATTTACCTAATTCATTTGTTTAAACAAAATATACACTGATCCATGTGTAAATTGTTGACATTTAGCTCAGAAGCATTCTTTTATTAAGTTACTTTCTCAGAGTCACACAGTATACAGAAAAGGATCTGATGGAACCTTATTTTAAGAAAGTGAAACACATGTGAAACACTGTTCCTTTTAAGCACCTGAATCTAAATGGTGTCCAGTCATTCAACTCTGTAGCAGAAATGGTAACACTGAAAAGTTAATTAAATAATGTTAACCAGTTATTGTATTTACTCGTAGTATGCTTTTTGTGATGTGATAGGTGTAATATTTTACAAATATTCCTTTAGTATTAACACTCCTAGTTATGACACAACATCCTAGGGAACCACTTCTGATACAATTTTGTATGTCATGCCATTTGTGCACTACTTGTTGGAATGTCACTTCTGTTGAATTTGATGATACATATATTATTGGTCAGTTCCACACAATGATACACAGTGCCTATTAATGCCTTGTCAAAATAAAAAAGTAAGTAGCATAAGACATCCAACGACATGTGGGTATAAAAACATTTTAACTACACGTGTTTAAAATAATTTTATAACCTCCATTTAATATGCCAGTTACATATAACTGCATTTTTTGAACAAACAGGTAATTCTACTTTTTCATTCTAGCAGCATTCTAGAAGCATCCTGATGTTTTCATAAAAGAAATCTCCCACTGCAGCACTTTCCTTATACTTAATCAGGCTAAGATAGAGCCATACCTTAACGAACCACTGCTATTTATGATGTTATCGAAATGCTTTATCTATAATAGCACCTTATGATAAATGCTGATATTTATACACTCTTAATCTCTAAAAGCTTTATCTATTGCTCTTAGTATCTTTTGATCAATGTTATTTGTGCATTACAGTGGTATTCTATAAAAAGTACTACCGTTTGTGTCTCTAATGCTTGAAGTAATGCATTACAAGAAATATTACTGTCTATGCATAATCTTAATGCATATATGCATTATAAGGCAACCTTTTAAAAAATCCCTAGCAACTATATGGATTCATTGTAAGAAAACTCTTAGTCAGGTACTATTTCCATATTCCACCCTTGTTACAACAAAGCAGTTTTAAGCAAAGTAGAATATGAGTATGGCTTTAATAACTAATACTAAATATGATCAGAAATGCATAACACAGGAACGTTGTTTCTGATTCTAGATAAAAACTGTTTCACTCATGTAATGTATTCCTTTTTCCATCTATTTCTTCAACTCCAGATTATAGTTTCATAGGTGTGTGTTAGCCAATGACCACTGGAGCCTTTATGGGCCTATTATACAATGACTAGCCATGCTCATTCAAAAATGAGCATGGTAATTGGTCATCACAACCAGCATGCCCATTGCAAATTGACCATATGCCAGTAGAAAAAAGTCCAGTCACCCAGTCACCCAGACTTTCTTCTATTAATATATGCTACATAGATTCCAGTTTTCTTCTCTCTTATTTAAAAAAATAAATATACTTACATATGTGGATACTTCAGAAGTATAAGAGATGAGACAAAGAAAATACAAGGATTATCAGGTTCATAATGCAAAATTAGATAAATGTAGCTTATTATCCTTGTATTTTCTATACCCTGTCTCTCTCATAAGTCTGAATGGTTCTGAATTTCAGATTTTTTTTTAATTAAAAAAAAAAAAAAAAAAAAAAAAAGCAATGGAGATCTTTCTTTCTCCATTGCTTCCTTTCCACAGCACTGATGTGCTGCATAAGTGTGGGAATGTTAAGTCTCATACCCATCTACAGTACATCAAGAAAGCCCGATGATACCAGGGAAAAACTTGGAAAAAAGCTATGACATCATTATACAAAGACATTATTTAAGAAAAGTAAGTATATTAAATAATGTCATTGTATAATAGCAATAACCCATGGTTTGGCATGGGTAATGCTGTATTTACCCACAGTTGGCTTTGTTTCCAGCCGTGGGTAAATCCAGCATTATCCACACCCAGCCATGGGTTATTGCTATATTATACCATGACCCCCCCAAAACGTGCACGCTGATTGGCCAGCGTGCCTGTTGTAAATCGAGTTATACTAATGGAAAAAGGTCCGGTCGCCCGGACTTTTTTCCATTAGTATAACTCGTTTTTTTAAAACACTGTCTCGCTATGTTAAATGGGTTTAACATAGCGAGACAGCTTTAAAATAAGCAACGGAGATCTCCGTTGCTTATTTTAACTGTCTCGCTATGTTAAACCCATTTAACATAGCGAGACAGTGTTTAAAAGCAACGGAGAAAGCAAGATCTCCGTTGCTTTTTAGTGTCTCGCTATGTTAAATGAGTTTAACATAGCGAGACAGTTTTAAAATAAGCAACTGAGATGTCCGTTGCTAATTTTAAAACTGTCTCGCTATGTTAAACTCATTTAACATAGCGACAATAAAGCAACGGAGATCTTGCTTTCTCTGTTGCTTTTGCTCAACTCTGATGTACTGCGCAGCGCGCAGTACATCAGAACTGCCGGATGCCAGACATCTGCGGAAGGGCAGTAAACAGGCATTATACTATGCCATTATTTAAGAAAAGTAATAGTTTCTTTTCTTAAATAATGTCATGGTATAATAGCAATAACCCACGCCTGGGTGTGGGTAATGCTAAATTTACCCACAGTTGACTTTGTTTGGTCCCTCGGGCTTCGCCCTCGGGACCAAACCACGCCAACCGTGGGTAAATTTAGCATTACCCACACCCAGGCGTGGGTTATTGCTATAGACAAGCATTCTAATTGTATTTCACAAGTTTGTGTCTTAAAGGTTATTTTAAGGGGTATATACAAGCTAGGGCAAGATTTACAGGCTGCCTCTGTCCATTACAGACATAGCAGCTAGACTCAGGGTGTATTTCTGATTTCCCATACAATGCTCCATGTTTTTAATGGTAGGCAATCTGTTTGCAAACTATTTTTCAAAGAGTAGCTTATTTTACATCTTCTTATAAGACCTTATGCTTATCTCATTAATTTCTTTTATTCTGTCACTGCTACCTGAAGCTGCTAAATTTTCTCTTGCCAGGCTGCATATTCATTTGCCTTGTTATCTGTAAAAATATATATTTAAATTATATCTATACTAAGCTGTCTGCATTGAATTTTTCAACTTGTGTTTTGTTGTTTAAACATTTCTTATTTTTGGAAAATGATGCCCACCTGAAATCTTTGGGGGTTCTTAATAATTTATGGCAAGGCACCTGCCTCCATTTTTAATACTATGCATGAATGAAATATCTTACTATATGGCTTTAATAGCAGACTGCTCATTATTTTGATCCCTCGCCTAAGAAAAAATATTTTTTTTCTTTTTATTATGTTCTTAGAAGGATACAGATTAAAGAAATTCATACAGGACAATTAGATTTCCAGAAAACTACATGATTTTCCAAATGACTTTGAACAGATTTCTTTATTGAGGACTTACTTATTCATAGGACACAACTTGATTCAAAACCTCAATCTATTTTGATCTATTTGTGGTTATCAACTATTGACACAAAAGTTATTTGTAAACCTATCCAGAGAGATGCTTATTAGGAAATATAGGGGAAATAATCAAATGTGAAAACTTGACTCTACTTTGTTATCATATAGGCAAAGCAAGCATTCTTGCACATAAACATGAGACGAAATACTGTAAATGGGATTCATTAAAGTTGATATTCAGCGTTGACATGGGCAGCCAATAATAGCAAAAAAGCATTAGTCCTTGGATGCCCACAGGCTTGTGTAGAAAAATCTGCACATCCTTAGTAATGGCTGCTATCTTACATATCCATTAGCAGTGTGGGAGTAGGCAGGGAAGAAACACCAAGTGTAAGGCATACAAGGAATAATGTGAGATAGAAAATGATATTTCTTAACTAACATTCACAGCGGTTCTTAATTTGTGTTTTTTCCACTCTCTCACATTACTCATTTGGCTTGACCCTGGACAGGCTCATTTGCTGTTGACAGATAGAAAAACAGGAACACCTAGTTCTAAATGTGTGACAACAAAACTACTGGACAGATGTATGTTAGCAATTAGGAATCAATGTATGGAATTAGGTACTCTGGATTCATTTCTTTGTTGTTTTTTTCACCATTGTTGTCAGAATTGCTACCTTGTGTTATGCTTTTCATCAAGTTGTTGAATGTGTTACAAATGCCAGTGGTGGAAAGTGCATATATTTGATGCCTGTGACCTAGCTTATGAAGCTATAGGCTTGTTGGAGATAAATAAGGAGCATATACTCAGACACCGTAGACACCACTGAGCTCACAATTTCATCCTTTATTATTTGGATTCCACTTTTCAAAGATAATAGTAGGTGAGCACCTGTGGATGACAAAATTAGTAGATGACAGAAATGTGACAGATGTAGTATATCAAATTTTGATAAGAATACTATGAACCTTGCAAAAAAGGTGCGGTTATATCTTCAAAATAGATGCTAAACCTGTACATTATTATCAATGACAATATCAGCTTTCATGAAAACGTCTTTAAAATTGGGTCTATATCACTTCAGTGAAGGGATTTTCATTGGATATTCCGTTCATCGAAATCCACTCTTGTAGGGGGCTGCATTCCCAGACCTATCGCTAATTATATATACCATCTCTGAGATTGCACTACAGTGGGGAAAGGGCAAATTTCTTGATTCTCACTGTACCATGATCTCAGTATCAACAGTCTGATGAACGGCGTGTTCGATGTAAGTGAATCAAAAATGCCATTCACTGAACTGAATTCTCGCTGAAGTAATATAGATCCCTATAATCATTAGGAAGTCATTTAAGGTAGCTTGTTTAATATTAAATGATTCAATGAAATAATTAAGTTACTGTATGCAGCACTGATTCAGCCATATGTGAAAAAATAGTGCACAATTTTGTATTTATCTAGCAATACAGCTTACAGATGGAGAAAAAGTGCAAAGGCTTCTATCAAAGAGAACTTGTGTGGGTTTAAAAGAGAAATAATCCAAACAGGTTATGGGAGCACTCACTGTTCTAAACTGCCAACACAATCCACAGGGATGAATACTTGCTGGGAAAAAATATGTATTTCTCTGAAACACAGTATCTGGAACACTGCCCACAGGGCTACCACAAGGTCTAATGACTTGTTATATAAATGCTATAGCTGTAATGGGAAAAAGCAATCAGCTTGTCATGGTACCTGTCAAGAACATAGAATATGATACCACTCTCAATTAAACAATGCATTCCTTGTCTGTTTATGAAATCCCTAGACAATGTTATGGCCATAAGAAATACAGACATGGGGTTACATCAGTTATGCTTCTAGGACATTGATATTCTGAAAGCTTAATATTCAGACCTACTTTTAAAGCTAGTACCAGAGTGGAGATAACTTACCATTACAAATATAGTTGTACTATAATTATTTCAATTTACAAGTTTGTAGTCAGATTTTACTTCTTATCCCCCTCATTGTTTTTCTTCTTTCTAACATCTATTTCCCACTTATCATTGTTCTTCCTTGTTTTTAATTGAATCATTTTTTATCTTATACTCCTCTACATTTCATCTGTCCCTTGTCTTACTGTTTAATGCTTTCTTGTCTTTACAATATCTGATGCACTCCAGTGATTTGCTACACTTTATTTATTTCTACCCAATTCCCCTCTCCCTGTCTTTCTGTCTGCCTTTGGTTCACACGGCATTAAGGACCAAATGCATACCTCACTCAGAAATAAGCACAATACTTCCTCTATGTTAGATGTGAAATAATTCTAGAGTTGAATTGCATTCAATGTTTGTGTGACACTTGGATTGAATGATGCATTCAGTTTTAAAAGTGTTTTGAAAACTAAATCTCTAAAGCTTTGATAATTTCATTACTGTTGTTTTGTATTTCAAATACTGAACTTGATTCAAGATTTTTAAAAATATGTTTAAGTCATATGGTATACTGTACGTACACACCTAATGTTCATATAATTAAATAATTAATCTGAAGAAGTCTTTCATATTAAATAAAATGAAAGTGCTTATGAAACTAAAGTTCATTTAATAAAGACTTTTTCTTTCAACATTGTTGGTTGGTTTTATTTTTTACCCACTTTACTATGTTATGATGGTTTGTCTAAGTTGGACTTTCCTGGATGTTGTTATCTGTTGATTGTGCAAGATGTTTGATATATACATAGATTGATAGTGTAACAGTCCCTGTTCTGGGCCAGTAATCAAAGAGCCTCAATCCTTAACACTGACACTGGTGAAGGACATCCACTGGGAGCAAGTAAGAATATGCACAGTATTTTCAGATAAAGCTCTCTGCAACAAGCACAATTTCCCTTAAGAGCACACAGGGAGTACTCTCCAGACCTGGGGATGGACTCTCTCTCTCCATGTCCCAAACAAGATTCCACATTGACCACTTTGGAGCTCTGTGTCCCTGCTCCAAGTAGCTGACACACACAGTTGGGTACTTGATTTTCACACGCACACACACACACACACACACACACACACACACACACACACACACACGCACACGCACACACACACACACACACACACACACACACACACACACACACACACACACACACACACACACACACAGCTAGAAAAGGCTGGCACAGATTTACCAACTGTGCCCTCTCTGCCTAGACTATAAGGAAATTATGCTGCCACCAGTCAGCTACTCTAAGGCTCATACAAGAGTACCTAAGTATATCAAGTAAAATTAATACTAATACAAATGATAGAGTTTGACCAATGTAGCAAGGCCTTCAGAAGAGGCCACAGTGTCACTAAAATCAGCATAAGTGTTCTTCAGATGTTAAAAGTATTCTCTAAAAGACCAGCCACAATGAAAAGCATATACATATTTAATAATAAATAATAAAATACTGAGAATACTAGAGTTTCAGTCACAGGAGATATAAAAAATAACACAGTTGGATAGATTCACATTGAGGCAGAAAAACAATACCTAACTAATCACACTATATTTTCCTGGCTGACTAAAGTATTACTGTTCCCTAGTTAAGTTACTTACTACAACAAGGCAGGATGATGAGTGTTGAGTTGCTTACTACAGCAAGGCAAGATGAGGTGTGTGGTTGTATGAGATATCTGTGAGAGATCTTTCCTGACTGGTTCCAGAAAACAAAGTGCTGCTGTGAGGTTTTCATCATATTTCTCATTAATATCTAAAAAAAGTCCTTTCAGTGCTGGTTATAGAATGATGTCATATCTGGTCACCTGACTCTGGTACAATACACACCCAGAGCTTTGCTAAGATCTACTGCAACATCAGAAACCTGTAAAACAATTTCAGAAACTTTCACCATTCCAGGGTAGCAATCACTTCATCCCTAGTCCAAGTCCTTTTTTCCCATGCATTTTTTGTCTCTGGCTGCAATCAGACCTGTAGGATAAAATGTTTAGTTGCGTAACCAACCCATTTAATTTTCAACCTATTTTTCAAAATTAGCTGGCCTGAGATTAACCTTTTCTCTTCCAGAAGTCTATATTAAAACATATACATTTAATTAGTTATAATAATGCAATAACACAAGCATCTGTACAAATCAATGCGATAAAGAAATGACATAAAATTCTTTACAAAATTCCAGCTAGTTATGCTGGCATATGTTACACATGCACTGCCCTACCCTCCTTGGTACAGATGGCACTACTTCTTATCATCACAGATTCGATAGATAGATAGATTGATAGATAGATAGATAGATAGATAGATAGATAGATAGATAGATAGATAGATAGATAGATAGATAAAATACTTTTTGTGATACAGAAGATTTTATATGTACAGATTTTAGCATTATGGTAATATGGGCATCTGAAATGGATGAGAACTGCCATGCTGCCTGATGTTTTGCAACAGTTAATAGATTGTTATGTTTGTAGCAGCCTTGGCAGTACTATAAGCTTGTATAATGACACTTCCATGGATAACTGAGCTAAAATTCAATATTCATGATACTCTGATTGAACATGTAGTATGCAAACAAGATTCATATCTTTCTAAAGCGGTCTTTCTCACCTTAGGTGATTATAGGATATAATATCATTGCACTAGTAATGTTATCAGACTGTAGTAGATATTTCTGCCTTATTTGTGCATTTATTGTCATGTATAACATTATTTATCCCCTTCTTCAGCTCTGAGGAAGCCTACCCAATGTCTTCACTATCTTTATCAACCAGCCAGTTTGCTCCCTGTTTTTTTTTGTTCATTGTGACCACTGAAATATATTAATGCTCACTAAGGTTTATTCTATTACTGAAGCTTTTATCATGGACATGATATTCAATATAGTTGTGGTTCTATGAGTGAATATCGCGTTGATGAAAGTGCATCTGTTATATTTATGCATTCTACATGCTGACAGATACTACATTTAACTTATTATAGTGGACATGGGCAGAGACACTAGCCTATGGATTCCATGTATTGCAATACCAGCTATTGATTGACTGCTAGTCATTTGCATATTAACTACTGATTTTTTTATACATTGTTAAGCCTGGTTGCACATAAGGTTAAGACACTTGGTCATGTTGTTGGCAAATAATCTGAACTATGTACATTTCCTGTGAAACTTGTTGGGCAGAGTAATCTGTATAGACTTGTTTATGTATACAGACATGGATGTCTCCATTTATCTTTAGCAGTTATGTAATGATTATGCATGTATCTGATATGCCTGATCAATAATGTATCACGGACATGTGCTTACTTAGACGCACAGATGATGGATGTAATCATTTATGCAAAATACCCAATATTTGACAGTGCCATTAGGTTTGAATTCAATATTGACAGCCTTTTCAATTGAACATGAACATCAAGTTACACTAACATGACTGGCTGTATGCCTAATAACAGTTTAGTAACAGTATGATCTATAACACAGTTTGCTTGCTATCCATCTTGGCTGTTTACTTAATGTTATATTTCATAAATCATAGGCAGAACACAAACACAGATGCTCTTTCTTCTTTGATGCATATGACTCTTGTGATTTGATTCAGTTGCTGTTTGTAGTATTATGCTACTGTGTTTAAAAGCAAACTCTTCGGTTACCAAAGTAGAGCATGTACATTTTTTAATGTACAAAGTGTAACTGAGCAGTTATTTCGTTAACTGATGGGTAACAGCTGTAGTATTTCTAGGTATATGTAGTTCAGTTATACAATTAACTGTTTTTGCCATATTCCAGTTTTATATGCCCAGGTTATGAAACAGAAATATACAATTAGAGTTCACATGCACCTTCCATGAACATGTATGATTAGCACTAAATGTGTGGTGATTTTTGCTGTTCTTGTTTTTAATAAGTAGAGACCTCTAGCCTCCTATAATGGTTGCGTTGTGGTTATCGTGCACATTACAAAGATGTGATTCTCCATAATGACAAGAGTCATGGAGTGAGAGATCACATCACCATTAGACAGTTATTACAATGGCCTATAATACCTGTACAATATTACCAGCTACATGGTACTCTGGTACAGGGTTTATATAATGTTTTACTACTGTTTCTTTTCAACTGTTTCATGTACATGTTTATATGCTGCTAATATTTTTTTTTCTTTATTGATTTATCACTTATGACATAGGTAATCATACATTTATATAAATGAAAACAAATCATATTAACATTTTCAGTTGCAAACGCACATCACATATAATCTTCTATACAGTCATTGTCAGTTGAACATCACATATCTTATTCAATTCCTGCCTACCTTAAAGCTCATTCCTCCTGCAAAAACATTATTCTGAATGTATTGTGTCAACAATTCCTATTTTTCTATGTAATTTGCTCCTACCCTTTACTAAAGATCCCACTGCAGTTCTTGTATCTATGTTACTATATTTTCTACTTCTAATATGGTTGATTTAGACTTTGATTTCTATTTTCTGGTGGTTGTTTTTTTGGCAGTCACCAGAATTAAACTCTGAAATACTTTACTTTGTCCAGACAATTCAGCTCCTGTATCACAGCTCAAAAAATAATTTCTCTAGTTACACCAATTTGCTCAACCAGTATCTCTGACACAGTAGACTGGAGACAATTCATAAAGTCTGCCAACCCATTACATTCCTTAAAATATGTTACCATTTACTGTTTCTTCCCCATCACACCTCCAACATTTGCAATCCACCTGAAGAAAAACTCCCCAGAGTCTGGCTGGGGTATAAAAATACCCATGCAAACACCTCCAAGCAAACATTCCAAATCTCCTAGACTATACTGTATACCTAGGAGTCATAAATATATCCTGCCATTGCTTGTTCATGAATTGCTTAACTAATATCTCTTCCCAGTCTCTTCTAACCTCCTCCAATTGATTCCTATAGTTATCATGCAAGATTTTATATGTCCAACTAATTACCCCCCTTCCAATGGCAGTTTCTGTTCTAGACTCTGTCAAAACCTTCACTACCACTGGTCCTCCACTCAGACTCCCTCTATTCTCCTATCAACACCCACACACTGATATCAGTTCCTGACAGGGAAGGCAGCAAAAGCCTGCAGTCCAAATGTATCATTGGCCTGTTCCCATTCTATCACCTTTCCTTCTCTAATTATTTGTTTAACGCCTTGGATCCTTTGGCCAATTATTTCCAGTAAATTCCTGTCCTCTCTTGCCTATTCTCTGTGTCCCTAATTGCAGTCATCCCTATCGGTAGAATCCCCTTTCTCCATTGCCATGTTGACTTACTTTTTAGAATACTTTATGCTGCTTTATGAATATTCTGTATGACTATTGCTATTTTCCTTAAGGATCTGCATCCAAACTCCCAGTCTCTCCTTATTTCTTAAGCTTCACACCATTTTATCATCATCCCTTTCCACTTTGAATTATAACTTTCTGCTTGTGCTGTGTATTGGAATTTCATAGCTCTAAAATATCCCTTCAAATCAGGTAATCTCAAACTACCTTGTTCTATTAGTAGGATCAGCTTATCCTACTTGACTCTTGCCCTATTCCCCTCCCAGATACAGTCCTTCAACACTTTATTGCTTGCTATCCACAACTTCTCTTCTGGTTTATAAAAATATGACTGACCTGTATATCAAACTAAAGGGACTAAGAACATTTTCACTATCTGTATCCATGAAACAGAGCTTTCAGTGTATCATTTTTTGTATTGTCTTTAGTTTAGTCTCCTCCCACATATCCTTAGCTGCCATAACATAATCCTTTTAACCCATTCTCCTAAGTACTTCATTTTATCATGTCCCCGTAAACATGGATATTTCTGAAGCAATTCATGTGTGGGCACACAGTTTACAGCTATTGTCTTAGGGTTATAGGTTGGTACTAGACTATTGGCCCTAGGGCCTATACAAGCCTAGCCATAACAATTCCATGGATATTTCTTCCCACAATATTTACTTCTCTGGACCCCTGTCTAGCAGGGTGACTGACATGATCCCCTGGGTGAATTTCCTATCTCCCATCCAATCATCAAGGTTCCTTTTGAAGAGGGCCAATGAGGCGCTCTGCTTGACATGTATGGGCAGTCTAGTCCAAAGTATGGGGAGTCTCTGGGTCAGGAACCTATCCCTCCAGTATGTTTTGTTCATTGTGATGACAAGGTTTAGATCCCTGGAGCGTGTGGCTCTGAGGGATTGGGATTTCTTTAAGTGGAGCATGTCCAACAGCTCAGGGTTTGACATGGCCTTGTATGTTAAGCAGAGATTACCTCTGAGTAGACGATATGCCGCAGAGTATAGCTGGAGTTTTTTTTTAGAAGGTCAGCATATGGCATCTGCTTTAGGCCTGTGATTCTTTTAGTGAGGTATTTCTGTGACCTTTCCAGCTGTTGCAGATGTCTTGTGAGGTACATACCAAACAGGGCATTATACTCTATAATGGGTCTAATGAGGGATGAGTACAGTGGGACAATGACCTCTTTTTTTCTGGATGAAAAGCCCTTAGTGATAAAGTGTGCCACATAGAAGGATTTCCTGACTGTTGTGGCGATGTGGTTATCAAAAGTGAGACCACTGTCCACCTGTGTCCCTAAGTCTCTCATCACACTTCCGATGTTTAGTGTAATGCCACCTATGTGGTAATTCATGGGTACATGTTTTTTTTCCAAAGGGGATAACTATACGTTTCTTGGCATTAAGCTTGAGCCCATGGCTCTGGCACCAGGCATCTGTTTCTGTAAGGTGCTTTTGTAGAATATCCACATCATTTGGGGATTCAATAATGGCTCCCAGTTTGCAGTCATCTGTGAACTTTGTTAGCCAGAGTCCCTTAGTGTTGGCCTGTACTTTAGAGAAGTAGATGCCAAACAAGAGTAGTCCCAGGACTGAACCCTGAGGTACTCCACTTGTCACTTGTCTGGAGCTGGATTTGGAGTCGGCTACTTTTACAGTCTGGGTTCTGTCAGTAAGCCAGTTGGCAACCCATCGAGTGATGTAGGGATTTATGCCTAGCTTAGTAAGTTTATCTATGATTCCAGAGTGGGGGATGGTCTTGAAGGCCTTGGCGAGGTCCAGTTAGGCTGTGTGGACCACCTTACCCTCGTCCACAGCTCTGGAGACTGATTTGAAGAAGTTAATCAGATTCAGGAGAAAAGATTGGCCCTTCACAAACCCAAACTGGGTGGGGTCCAGTGTTTGAAGGTTGCCAATGTCTTTGTTTATAAGTTCTATGATAATGTGTTCCATGCGCTTGCAGATCAGGCTTGTCAGACTGACGGGACAGTAGTTCCCGGGATCCAAGGTGGATCTCCCCTTGTGGAATGGGATTACTGTAGCTGTGCACCACTCAGTGGGCAGAAAGCCTGAGCCTCGCCTCAGGCTTTGTGTGCCACTCAGTGGGCACAAAGCCTGAGGTGAGGCTATGATTAAACATGACACTTAGGTGAGGTTCCAGTTCATTTTGTAGTTCATGTAGTACACAGCCTGGGATGTCATCTGTTCCCATGGATGCTGTATTCTTAGCTTTGGAGAGTGCAGTTTCTACCTGTGTGGCCATGATTACCGGAATTTGGCAATCTTTTGGTATTTTGATGGGCCCTTTAGGGGGTGAGAGGGGGGTGAAGTTGGCACTAAATCGATCTGCCAGGATATTGGCAATATCCTTGGGATCAGTATATTTAATGCTATTCTGTTGTAGCTCAGAGCAGATCTGAGCATTGCCATTTAGATTCTTGACATAACTATAGAATGCCTTGTGGTTGTCTTTGGAATCTTTGGCAATTTTATTTTCGTAACTAGTTTTTGAGGATTTTATGAGGGATATCAGCTTCTTACTGAGGCTGGTGAGGGAGTTTTTTGCATCCTGGGATTTTCTCTTTTCTGCAACAGTTTCTTCCTTCTGTTGTATAGTTTGTTTATAGCCGGGGACCACCAGACTAGCTTCCTTTTTTGGAGAAGAGCATCTTGGTTCTATTTGGGATGGCACGATTCATGCATGAGTGGATGTGCTCATACAGTGCCTTAGTGTAGGATTCTGCAGTCAAACTTTCAGATCCCGTCTGCATGGGTGTCGTGAAGTTTGTCACTGCTGACTTCAGTAGCATGAAGTTGGCTTTGGAGAAGTTTTTTAAGGAGGTTTCCTTACTGGGGGGTAGGGATGGGATGTGGATGCCAAGGGTGATTTGCTTATGGTCAGACCTGACCAATGAAGGGGTGACCACTGGTGTGGAGCATCTATCTCCCATGTTGGTAATGACCAGGTCTAGGATATTGGAGCCCCTGGTGGAATAAAGGATTAGTTGATCCTGGGCATTGGAATTTATGAATTCCAAGAACCGTTGGGAAAAGGAGTTGGTACCCGAGTAGTTTTCCCAGTTAATGGCAGGGTACTTGAAATCACCCAGTATTAGGGTGTTTGGTTGTATCTTAATATTTTCCAGTATGTTTAGAAAGGTGTAGTGAGAATCTTGGGGCATGGTGGGGGATCTGTAACAAGCTACAATTTGGATTGCAGTCTTACCTAGTGTTAGTTCCACCTGGAGAATTTCAGATGCATTGTGTTGGGCAACTAGCCTGGAGGTGTGAATATCCTTGGTGAATATGGACACTCCTCCACCTTTAGTGTTTCGGTCTTGGTTTTGTGGCCAAAAAGTGTGGTAAGAGTTGTAGCCTGGTGTTGCAGGGGTGCTGTCTGGAGCCTTGAACCAGGTCTCAGTTACTGCACAGATATTGATGTTCCCCATTTTTAGGAGTGCCTCGAGAGAGTGCATTTTGAGGTTTAGACTTCTAACATTGAGTCACATTACCTTCAGATTTTGCATGCTTGTATCTGTTACAGTGGTGGTTTCATCCTTTGAACCTCATCTAAAAAAGGCACTATAGGGGTGGCAAGAGCTTAAGCCAGTAACCTGAATCCCAGGGGGGACAGGTGCAGACCATCTCTACCAAAGTATCATGATTTGTCGATCATGTCTTCCCAGGCAGACAGATACTGGATCCCCTTTGAACGACAGCAGAAGCTTAGCCAATTGTTGAAGTCAATCATTTTGTCCTTATACTGTGGTATCATTCTGGATGAAGGCAGGATGCTACTCAGGGCTAGGTCATACCTGCCTGGGCCACATGATCCAAGAGCTCTTCCAAGTCTCTTTTCATGTAGTCCAGGGAGGTACGTCTCAAGTCATTCACTTTAGAATGGACAATGACAGAGTCATATTTGTACTTGTTGTGGAGTGACTTGAGTGCATGCGTTATGTGGTGGATCCTGGCACCCGACAGGCAGCTGACTGTAATTTTCTCCTTGTTCAGCCTGGTGAGTGGGACATCAGTGTGCATGACTATAGAGTCACCTATAACTAAAGTGTTTGGTACATTGTCTTGCCTTAGGGGCTGTTGTTGGGTGGCACATGTGTTGTGAGATATGTGTCACTTTGGTTGTGACTGGTGTTTGTTTGCGTTTCAGCTTCGGAGGTCCTTGTTGCCTGGGCAGGTTAATGTTAAGAGCCTCCGCATATGTGGGTTTAGTGTTGCTATGTGCTGGTGTTGATGGTGTGGGTTTTGAAGGGCTATGAGTTGCTTGAGGTATAGTGCAGGTGTTAACCTTCTTCTCTTGACTGTCTAGCACAATCTTGGCCAGAGAGAGCTTTGCTTCCAGTTTGGCTATGTAAGTGCATCCCTCACAGGTTGTAGTGTTGGGTGGTAGGAGGAGAGGATTGTCTGTGTACATGAGGTAGTTGCTGCATTGCCCTAGTATAAACAAAAACCAGAAGAAAAAATTACCCTGTACTTGTGAATTCACTCCGGTTTTTTTTAGTTGAGGAACTCGCACTCCTAAGGAAATGTTGGACAAGAGCTGTATCACCTCCTGACCACTACTAGGTCTGGGATCTTGCACCCTAACTAGGACTGCTGCCTCCTACCCTACTCTAGGGAACAAAGCCAAACCACTTTCGGGAGCCTTCCCCTGGAAAGATACAAGAAACTGTATCTCCTCCTGACCACTACTAGGTCTGGGATCTCGCACCCTAACTAGGACTGCTGCCTCCTACCCTACTCTAGGGAACAAAGCCAAACCACTTACTAGGTCTGGGATCAGGACTGCTGCCTCCTACCCTACTCTAGGGAACAAAGCCAAACCACTTTCGGGAGCCTTCTCCTGAAAAGATACAAGAAAGTATGTTCTACAGTTCCTGCAATTTTTAAATAACATTTGTAAGCTTCTCTCTCAGTGTAACTGTAAAACCCAAAGCCAGGTCAGCCAGCAGCCAAATCTTGCTTCTCCCAACCAACAGACCAAAGACTCCCATTAGTATCCCCAGCAACCTGCCTCTCCTTTTTAAAGCTGTAAGCCCTGTAAGTAGCCATGGTTGCAGTACCGCTGTTGCCACTAGGTGGCTCCCTTCTCCTAAGGATATTTCCCTCTGTAAACAATTTCTACCCAATAAACTCTCTTTATCTTAATCTCTGTTAGCCCCTTCGTGCTCCACCACCTCTATCTACTTTCTCTACTACTTCTAGCATTAACTCACTCCTAACTCTCGCCATCAAACAAACTAATATCCCCTTGGTTTACTCACCTGTACTATTAGCACTTCACTGATTGTTTTACCTGAATCTCTTCTTCTTTGGCTCTTAATCTGTTCTCATTACCACCCCATCTTAACCCAACCACCCTATACAATACTTCTTATTCCCCTCACTCCGGACTACTAAACCTACTACCTATCTACTCCTTTTCTGTATCATTCCCTACCCTCACTTAACACTACTTCCTACACCCTTGGATTACCACGCCCTCTATTCCTCCTATTACCGTTTTTTCAGGACTGGTACTTTTACCTCTCTTCCAGTTTTTCTCCCTGCCCCCTACTCTTCCCCCTTCTCCCCTCCTACCCCACTTCCTTACTTAACCTATAAATACACCTGCCCATAGTCGCGCCACCTCTCTCCCTTAGATTCCCCAGGCTGCTGTGCGTCCCTGCCTTCGGCGTTCCAAGTTTGTGTAAGTAGCATGTTTTTTTTCTACTTTATGTTGTATCACTTCTTAGATATACAGTAACTCGTGTGGCTTTACTACTGTATTTTGTGCCGTTAAAATAATGTTACAGCTGCTGTACTGATTACTGTATTACTAATTGTTTGTCACAAGAATCGCTGCTTATCGCCATTATAGCTTATGTTGATTAGCGATAAGCCTGTAATCTTTCACTGTTTAAAGTACATATCCTAGATACTATACTAACAGCCTTAGGAAGAAAGACTGCATTGCTTGACAGGAAACTGGTTAATTTACATTGGGCCAGTTTTCGCTCCTTACCAGCGCCTTAAAATCAAGCCTATGGATTACATCCTATGGCGTCAAGCACCCAATTAAAGTGTCTTTTTCAGCCCAGTTAATCTCTGTAGTGCGTGGAGTTAGTAGCGTGTTATTTTTCAGCTACCCTACACATGCTTAATTTCTTTTTTTTTTCATCTTTCTCTAGAATTTAGCGTGTTCCTAAGCAGTAGCCACAACAAGCTTAACCTACTAGCTGCTGAGTACTCCACTTCTCTTCCGAGCACTATCAAAGTCCGCACGCATACCCTTTTATGCTCGGATTCCTATGTCCAGAACAGCAAAGAAACTCCTTTAAGGATCTTTGTCATGTTTGCTGGGCTTTATGTAGCTTTTGTATTCTTCCACCATATGTCGAACTATTGGTCCTAATTGTAAAAACTTATAAGGCATCCTGGACCACCTCGCTCCCAAAGCAACTGATTTCATACACTAACAGGTAGCGGTGCCTACCTAAACTAGAAAATACCACAGTAGAGTAATGCTCAGTGAAATGGCCTGCAATTAATCTTGAAAAGGGGAATGTAATAACTGCATTTAATACTCCAACAGGAACGATCACTATTGTGTTGCGATCGTGTGTAGTCTCTGTTGTATGAACCGCTTTCTCATTTATCCTTGAAAAATTGAATGCAGTAACTTTGATTAATCCTTAATAGGTACGTAGACTATTGTGTAGCACTTGGAGTAAAATGCAATAGTTTTAACTGCTACTTGTTCCTCCCTCAATATCCAGCTCCAACTACTTGGCCAAGCAAACACAGTCGCTTAATGAATAATACAATCTCTTTATATAGATATATGCTAGCGGTACAATATACCCATGATGTTTTTTTTAACCTCCTCTGCTCAGCTGTACTTACATCCAGTGTTTTAGTTTAAGTAGAGCTTTATCACAGGTTGGTCTGCTTTATTTTAAATGCTTAAGTTAGTAGTCCATGATTGCTTAATTTACCTCTACTGCTTAATTGTTTGTATATCTAGTGTTTCTATTCTATTGAGGTTACCATTGATTTGCTCTGTATGCTATAAAGTGCTTAGTTTAAACTCGTTAGTTAGCTCATAGATATAGGAATTATCTGATCTAGCTGTTGCTCCTACACAGTAAAGATATTTTTTTTTCTGTTTTTGTCTGCACTACTTCCAATAAGAACTGTGGCTGAATTTGACTGTGTTCCTAGAAAAGTGATTACTGTATTTATAGTAGAGCTTTATCAAGGTTTTGTTTGCCTTATATTTAAATCATCTCCTTCTCCCCTCTTTTCCCAGCTGTATCACCTCCTGACCACTACTAGGTCTGGGATCTCGCACCCTAACTAGGACTGCTGCCTTCTACCCTACTCTAGGGAACAAAGCCAAACCACTTTCAGGAGCCTTCTCCTGGAAAGATACAAGAAAGTACGTTCTACAGTTCCTGCAATTTTTAAATAACATTTGTAAGCTTCTCTCTCAGTGTAACTGTAAAACCCAAAGCCAGGTCAGCCAGCAGCCAAACCTTGCTTCTCCCAACCAACGGACCGAAGACTCCCATTAGTATCCCCAGCAACCTGCCTCACCTTTTTAAAGCTGTAAGCCCTGTAAGTAGCCACGGTTGCAGTACCTGTTGATGCCACTAGGTGGCTCCCTTCTCCTAGGGATATTTCCCTCTGTAAACAATTTCTACCCAGTAAACTCTCTTTATCTTACCCTCTGTTAGCCCCTTCGTGCTCCACCGCCTCTATCTACTTTCTCTACTACTTCTAGCAATAACTCACTCCTAACTCTCGCCATCAAACAAACTAATATCCCCTTGGTTTACTCACTTGTAGTATTAGCACTTCACTGATTGTTTCACCTGAATCTCTTCTTCTTTGGCTCTTCCCACTCCATTCGCCCTTTGGGCTCACTCCGCTCCCCTACCTTACCCCCAATTCGCACGCACCCCTAGGGGTCCTACATTTATCTCACATGTAGGCACAGCCCTTTCCAATCCACTCCAATCAAATCCTTAACATCTCAAACTAAACAACCCTCTTTGTCAAAACCACACCCACCAATTTAACAAAACTACCTCCTCCCCTATCTTAACACTATACCTACTACATCATAGACCTACCTTCTCCCCTACCTTCCCAGTGTACTACTACCCTACACCACACCTTCAAACTATATCTCACTTCTCTGCAAACCTCCATTCAAACCAAGATGCCCATATCAACCATCCATCCACAACTGAAAATACTTATCTCCCTTTTACTATTATCTTCTCTTGTAACTACTTACATCCTAACCTCCCATGAATACTCCCTGAATGTTTCTCTTTCACTTCCCTCAAAATACACCTCTACACCTGCAACATCTTTATCACCAGCCTTCTTACACCCACCCTCACAACCCATCTATCTACTAGCCAAATACCACAGACTAGTACACTGCAAGTTAAATAAAATTAAATCCAAGAAAACATTTGACTCTCTCTATAAACTTACCCAAAAAAACATTTCACAATCCTCCACTTACTACTAGATGGAGAGATTCCCCCCAATCCAGACCCACATCATAATAAAACAAAAACACAACAAAACCAAACCTTTATCTCTCTCATTCTCTAAACCCTCCAACTCACTTTCCATTGCCCATCTCAATAGATGTAGTATTTGTAATAAAATTAGTCAACTCCATGCCCTTTTAGAAACCCAGCAATTTGATATTTTATGCCTAATGGAAACTTGGCTGAAGCCTTCAATTAAATACATTGAAATTACCCCACCTGGTTATAACATTATTAGACTAGATCACACTACCAGAAAGGGAGGAGAGGTAGCTATTCTGTATAAAACAAAACTCCAAATTATTCCTTTAGACCTGACTCTTACTCAAGACGATAATGCTTAAGTAATTAGCTCTAAACTTCGAGTCAATACTACTAAATCCATAAACCTCATTTGTGCATATCTCCCTCCTGGAAATAATATCAACACCCTTGAACATATCCTTAACCAACTCTCTACCAAACTCCCTCAAGAAACACTAGTCTTAGGAAACTTTAACATAGATTGGCATTCCTGTAACAGTGCTAACCCCACTTCCCATATCAACCTTTATGGCTTTAAACAACTCATAAATAGTCCCACCAGAACCAATAAAACAAACAATACGGAAACCACCTTAGACTGGATTCTTACTAATACTCCCTTGCAAACCTACCAATCAGGCACCCTTCCTGATGACCTTAGTGATTACTCTCTAACCTATATCATTAGATGCAAAACTAACCTAACCTTACCTACCACTTTCAGAACTCTACATTCAAAAAAACAATTTAACCCTGTTCAGTTTCAAGCTGAACTTTCACAATGTAATTGGGCCCCACTAAAACATCTCCCACTGAATGAAGCAGTGGAATACATCAATTCATCATTCCTATCTATCCTAGATCAACATGCCCCAAGTCGTACCATTAGAACCAAAACTAAAACAGCGCCCTGGCTAACCAAGAATACTAAGCAAAAAATCATCCTCAGAAATAAATCTTGGGATAAATGGCGATCTACTAAAAACCAAACTGACCACCAAAACTTTAGAGAGCTTAGAAACAGTACCAAAAAAGCCATTCTGACAGATAAAAAGAACTATTACTTTCAACTACAGAAAACCACCAAAAAGGAACCTAAAAAAATTTGGAACAGTATTAATAATCTTTTAACTCCAGACCAAGCAATTACACCCAACCCTCAAGATTCTGACCTTGACAATCCCACACAAATAGCCAATGACTTTAATTCTTTCTTCACCAATTCCATACAAACTCTAGCAAACCACCTATTTCCTGACACTTCTAAACTACTCTCACCTACTTTAAAAAACACTCTTCCTCCCCTTCACCTACAACCTGTATCTACCTCCTATATCCAATCTCTAATCCAAAAACTTAAACCTACCACCCCATTTTTAGACAAGCTTCCTGCAGAATTCCTGCAAATAGCAGCAAAAGCCATTGCTTACCCAGTTTCTCTCCTAATAAATAGATCTATAAAAGAAGGTATTTTCCCTGCGATCTGGAAGATATCCCACATCATTCCCCTACACAAAGGAGGCAAGTTTAATGACTTCTCTAACTTTTGTCCCATTGCACTTCTATCTCCCTTAGCCAAAATTATGGAAAAATGTATACACAAACAACTACTTAACCATCTCCTCCATAATAACCTACTTGCTAACACTCAACATGGATTTAGACCTTCCCACAGTACTACCACAGCTTTATTCTCCTTTACCAACACCATCAACTATAACCGTAACAATAATAAACTTACATCTTCTCTATTCATAGACCTATTAAAAGCCTTTGACATGGTTAATCATAAACTTCTTCTGCACACACTAAAATTTCTTGCACTGGATCCCTCTTCCTTAACCTGGTTTACTTCTTATCTAGAAATCCTTCACCAGGCAGTACTCTGGAAAAATTCGCTATCTGCTCTCCTTCCTATCTCTTTAGGAGTACCTCAAGGGTCTATCCTAGGCCCACTTCTATACCATTCTTAGCCCTAATCTCTCTAAAAGTAACCTTAAGAAACTTACTACATTCCACTAATAACTTCTAGTAACATAGAAACTTATCTTATCTTACCATAATATTGCTTTCGATTTGGAACAGGATCTCAGTTTAACAACTCACACTGTCTAAACTTTAAAACAACTAGACTGGCTTGAACTTCCTAACAAGCTCATTTATCAACAACTCTTAGCTCACCACAAAATTCTGTATCAACCTAAAAAAACACCAGTTCTCAGTTCTCCTGACGAAACAACAGACCAAAAACACAAAACGTTTCAGAGACAAACCTCTAGTTAATAGTCTAAAAACTATTAATTCTGCAGGTATGCAGTTTTTCCAACTCAGTTGGCAAAATATCAAATACATCAACTATCAAATATCTCCTCTTTGGCCATTCTCCACTTTTAAAAAAATCTTGCAAATCCATCTTATTCATTTCTGGCTTCCTATCTTCCTCTACCACTCTTCTTTCTTATCTAAGAAGATATCCTGACGGCCCTCTGCATTTGTATTTCTAAAAAAATAATTATAATCCTCATTTATATTAAAAAAAAAATATATTGTTGTCTATTTTTTTTCAAAACAATGTATTGATACACAGTATTGATACTCATACTATCATTTTTGATTGAAAGTCGTTAACCATTTACTATTTTCTTTTCTTGTTATGTATATTTACTCTTTAGATGTGTATTACCTTTACTAAAACTGCTTTTGTTTTATGCTACTTTGTATTCTCTAATCTTGTATTAACCAATGGAGCTTTTCTTTTAACCAATGGAGCTTTTTCCTCGGGCCTCCACTGAAATGGACATTGATCCAGTAAAACTAATAAAATAAAAAAAATAAAATAATAAAATAAAAAATAAAAAGTATAATAAATAAATAAAATCCATATATATGATAATACAAATGTTATCTATATATTACTACATGTTTAAAAGTAAAAAACAAAAACCAAAATGTACAAAGGGTATGTAACTTGGGACTGAATAAATATATAAATAAATCACATCAATATATAGAGTGAAAGAAAAAAAGAAAAAACGTTGTTGTGGGGAAATTGGGATTATGCTAGTCAAGATAAAGTCACACAACAACTTCATCACAATGGTCGATCCAAAACAAAACCAAACACAAAAAGTCTAACAAAGGTCAACAAAATAAATATAACAAAGGGATATACACAGACACCTGAATACAATAGATTAAATAAATAGTGCAATTAAGTGTAGAAGTAAAAGAAAACATATTGTAAAGAATTGTAAAATATAATAAAAAATATATACTATAACATGTAAACAATAAATTTAAAATCAAGCAGCAACTAGTAAACCTGTATAAGGTAAAAAGGTAAAGGAAGGTAAGGACAAATTACTCCATAAGTCGTGGCAATGTGCGAAATTCAACAAGGCACAACACAAATAAACCCCACAACAGTATATAACATGACAGTGGGTATGTATCCAGTATAGTAGGCTTCATAAATTTCAGTAGCGTAATAGTCTCAATAGTCTCATTAAGTCCTGGGGGGCATTGGCCATGGCACCTAACAAAGTAAAAAAGTTCTACTTCTTCTTTTCTCTCAAAAGGGGCAGGTGATATGGTCAGGTTATGTGGTATCAATTGCTAAAGTGAAATTATGGCTAGGGTTGTCAATAATATGTTTGGCAAGTGCATTCTTTGTGTTCTTTTCTTCGTTCAGATAGTAGGTCGTAATTTCCCATCGTAATTTAAATCAGTTTAAAAAATAAAATGAAGGACAAGCCTGGCACTACTTTTACAAACAGTTGACTTGTTGACAAATTTGAGGTCATTTATATTGTGATATCAATGATATTCTGCCCTGTAATCTGTCTGCCACAATACAATTATTGCATGCACTGATACACATGCACCTCTGTGTTCCTAGTGACACATTGTTTTGTAATATCTTTGTAAAGTTTCTTTTTTTTTTCCAGATAATCTTTGGCTTAGGTGGTTTATTGGTAATTTATACGCCATCATAGATTATGATGATTCAATTTTTATTAATGATAAGAGAAATAAAGTTAGTGTCTGTCTTATAGGAGTAATAAAAGAAACATTAATATATATGGGTTCACTAGTACTTACAGGGACGGGTACTTGGTTCAAGGCATTAAGAATCGGCATATAGGTACCTGCTTCTCTTTTTGATCCAACCTCAGACATGACTTCATCAATAAGGTGTTTAGGATAACCTCTCATGGTAAACATAGAACACAAAAGTCTACATTCATCATGAAAGTCATCGTTCCTTGATATCATTCCCGTACAAATTGACCTTTTATAACAGACTTTTTCTGATAAAAGGGATGGCAGCTTGAATAGTTTAATAAAGTATTAGAATAAGTATCTTTCCTGTGTATGTTAGCATAGTAAACTTTGTTTTTAAGGTCCTTCCTTAAATCTACATCTAAATAACTAATCCTATGTCTATTGAAGTTGGATGTAAAAGTTAGAAAGTTAGAACTAGAATTAAAAAATGATACTAATTCATATGCTGTATCTTCATTCCCTTCGATTAGAATAAAAATATCATCTAAAAAGTGTGTATAGTACCTGATCTTATTCGTAAGGTCATGATTTCTACTTGTTATATCCTGTTCCCAATACGCCATGACTAGATTAGCGAAACTAGCGCCGCAAGGTGAACTCATGGCCACCCCTATTTTTTGTAAATAAATATTATTATTGAAAGTAAAAAAATTATAGGACAACACTAAATCAAGCATTTGTTCAACTAATTCTACCTCAAGTGTAGGTGCTTGGTGCTTTCTCAGCATATAGCTAACATATTCAATACCTTCTATGTGTGGTATACATGTATATAAATCTTTAACGTAGACTGTTAAGAAATTAAATAAATCATTATACTCGATGTTGTTGATATTATACAAAAAAGACTACAAATCCTTACATATGTTTTTTTCTTTCAGTACATATTTTTGCATAATTGAATCAATAATTTTGGCACATGGATACGTCATACTATTATATCCATCTACTAGTGGTCGCATGGGGGGATTAATTAGGGACTTATGAATCTTGGGGATGCCGAAAAGAATAGGAATGTTGGGTGCAAGCATGTTCAAATAATTAAATGTAGTCAAGTCAATCCTTCCCTCTATAAAGAAGTCGTTAAATGTAGATTTTATAATTTTATACGCTTGATACATTTCGTTCTTGGAAGATAATTGATAAGCAGTATTGTCGAGGAGAGATTCCATTTTCTCAATATATTGTGATTGTGTCATTATAACCAAACCGCCACCCTTGTCAGGTTGAATAAACTGAATAGCAGTATTTTTTAATAATGTAAGAGACAATCTGTCCTCTTTGGAAATATTAGGTCGTACATTAAACTGTTTGTTTAAGTAAAGCATATTCCTAAAGTCGTTTTCGCACATTAGTTCAAAGGCTGCCAAAACTGGATGTGTCGGTGGAATAAATGTACTTGCTATATGAAACTTATTGTCAACTGGATTTGTATTATTAAAATACATGCACAAATTTAATTTCCTCAAAAACAACTTAAAATCAACAATAGTTGTGACTAAATTAGCCCGACTAGTAGGAACAAATGAATGACCTCGGGCTAATAATTCAATAATATTTGGTGTAACATAAACTGAAGAAAAATTGAAAATTTTAAAGTCTTTAGATGAATTGTATAAAATAGTCAAATGGTTTGAAGTATCCAGGCTTACCTCCCCCTCCTCCCTCGGTTGTTGGTGTTGTTCCTGTTCCGATAGTTGGGGCTATAATAAGTGGTTTTCCGTAAATTGTAATGAGAGGCTCCTGTCCAAAAATTTGAGGAGCGCTGTGGGGTCCCAACATGGGGTACCTGTTCAGCACTGTTGTTATCATTCTCTTAGTAAAAAGATCAGTTGTTATTGTTACTGAATCCATTTTCTTCATTAATATTATTTCTTTCTTCATTTTGGCCTATGATGTTACTTTGAAGGGTAGCCATAGAAGTAAAATTAGCGTTATTCTGGGAGGGGGGAGGTTTAGGGTATGATAACCCGTTACTGTACGCTATTCTGTCCCTTTTCAGTTTCTTGCATTTTCCTTCCTTAATTTTATCAATATATTGGTCTATGCTAAAGAAAATACTGTCATAGTCATATTGGTAATGAATAAAATTTGAATGCTGTTGAATTGTCTCATTTAATCTGGTAGCTATCTGCATAATTTCTGTGGCTTGCAATTCATAATGTTTGCATATCATTTCTAAAAGCTCGCAGCCATGTCTGTTAAAAAGTTGAACTACATCTTTGTGGAATGGTGAACCATCCACTAGGCCAGTAGGGTATTGCCAAGAATGCAACCCTTTTGGCACTATGCCTTCACTTAGGCACTCACGAAAATAGGCAATCTCAGTTTTCAACTTTTTATATTTTATCAAATGGTGGTCAAGTTGCTTTAATAGAGTAGAAATGTCTGTTGGATCCTCGGCCGGTTGCTCCCTGGTTACACTTGTAGTTGGTAATTGAAATGTTAGTGGTTCGGATAACCATTCGGTTAAAGAGGGTGCCCCAATAAGCCCTTTGGATCGTTGATTATTGCTGTTTGGCATATTACCCCTTAGGTCATTGTTATTAACTTGGGTCGGTAGTACAGATGCATTACAATTGGATTCATTTCTATTGGATACAGGTGGAGTGTGAACCTCTTTGTTAGTGTCCTTCTAGTTTTTCATGTTTTATATATATGCATACATTTTAACTTTATATATACTTCATAGTCATGTACATATTTATGTGTATGCACTTAGCATACGTATGCACAGTTTTATGTATTTATTTTTTGTATACATGTTTAGATGTATTTTTTATACATACATACATCCATTTCACACATCTTTCATGCATATAAATATTCAATAGATGTTATATTTGGAAAATTCATGATTATATGTTTGCGATTAGAGTGCACAATTTGATTTGGACACTTTAGTTTATACTTCTCCTTCCTTACACATTAGTTGCAGGCTACTTGTTATATGCATCATGTGGATTTGTTATATGTATTTTGTAGATTTAACATTTCCCTTTTAAAAATTCCTTGGTTTTACTAATTTACTAATTGTTTAATTGATATGTATATATATTCAGGGTCTTTTTGAATTTAAATGTTGTTGAGAGATCTGAGGAAGCTGCACACAGCGAAAGTGCTTATCTCATGAAATAAAGATTCGTTCTGATTTTAATACATCTATTTCGTGAGTTTTGGAACATATTTTTGGGAACATTAACTAAAGATTCTTGGATCATTACAGAACTTTTGAAAAGTTTATTGACTCATCTGCTTTGCTCCTAGCCTTTTACTTCTGCTGATTATTTTATTTTTCATTTTGGCAAGGAGCGTTTACTTGATTTGGTAGTGGTTCACTCATTGCGCTAATATTTTTATATTTGTTTTATATTTAGTATATATTTAGATATTGTAATTATGACATCTTAGTGATGTTTTTAATCTTTTTAATGGTTCTGAAGTTTTGTTGATTTTGTTTTAAATTCATTCATAAACTCATTTCACTAGTTGTTAGGACACTATACCTTTACCTAATTGATGCACAGAACTGTAACCTAGCAACGGCACCTTTTTGGCGCCAAAATCAGTATTTAAACCTTGTTTTTTGTCAGAATCTGTTTGTCTGAAGAAGTCCCACTATTAGTGGGACGAAAAGCGCTTCACAGTATTGGTTCAATAAAGCTTTTGGAGAAATCTTCTTTACTACTTGATTCATATGGATATTTTGTCGCATAGGACCTCTTTGTGGACATTTATTCAGCATTTAACATAACTGATTTTATCCTGGATTTTGTCTACAGCAACCATTTGAGTGTGGAGAATTTACAAGTGTGGACTATACAAGAATTTCCTTGGTGTTCACAAGTACAGGGTAATTTTGTCTTCTGGCTTTTGTTTTCACTTGTTTGTTACTGTTTGCATTTGTTGCATTTCCCCAGTATGCCCAGATTCACCAGGTGGACAGGAGAAATAACTGGAAGCTGACCCTTGGACATGCCTGTTTAGGTGCTTTTTTTGTAAAGTTTAAGAGCTGTTTTCCCTTACCTTTGCAAGGTACTTTGCAATTATAGGCTGTTTAGTGCCTACAATTAATTTCTCCTTATTGACAAGGAGAGTTGAGTGCTTGTATCAGTTTCAGGCTTCCTAGTGCTTTCCAGCAGGTTCTAGAGCAAGTGCTAGTCACAGGGGTTCAGATTTTAGTGCTACTACTGAGAAACCAGCTAGTTCTAAGGGAAAATTTGAAGAGCAGACTTTCTGGCACCTGGAATAGTTTAACTGTAGCCTTGCAGTGCTGCATGATGCGAAAAATGTGCAAACACGCATTTTTAAAAAAGCTGAAAGAGATAGAAATTAGCCCAAGAAGGCTAATAAAATTACAATTTCAGAGCTGGAAACCACTCCTCTAGTGTTAGATAGGCAGTACAATGCTCACCAGTCCCACTGGTAAGCAGTAGGACTTCCCTCTGCCACAGCAAGGTCTGGATAGCTCTGAACACAGAAAATAAAGTCCTGAGACAAGCAAAGCCTGGGATCTGGACTGGCTAAGAAAGGTGGGAAACGAGCAAACAAGATAGTATTTTTTTGTTGTTGAAACAGGCTAAACAATGCAATAATACAGTAAATAAACACAGAAAAGGCTAACACACTTGAGTGTGTAGTCCTAAACAGTAAATGCAATTAAAACTCTACAAAATTAGCAATTTAAAACTTTTTAAATGAAGCAAGGCAAGTGCACAACTGAAAAACGATTTCAGAGGCAGTAATACAGCAGAATAAGTAAGTAGTCTACATATATAGAGAAGTCTATATATACAGAAAAGCAACTAAAACACACAAACAATTCAGCTGCAGTGCAACCTAGAGCACTTGAGTTGTAGCAATATTAAGGCAATTACAGTTATAATAAATGCTCTAAAATATATTCTGTATTTCCAAAATGTTTGAGAAGCACAGTCAGAACACAAGGAGATTCAGGTAAATTTTTTTTTGAAAGGAAAAAGGAGAAACATAAGGCTTTCTCAGATGTTTTCTCTGTATTAGGTAGAATGAGCTAATGACACTAGACTGGGAGGAGTGTCCCAGATCAGATTTACAGTAGGGGCGGGCAGCTGCAAAGCCACCAAGTATAACAACAAGACACAAACAGGTAGGGAGAGTGAGGACCAATACTAAAGCTATTAGCCTACAGACAGTAAACACTACAGAAAGCCACAAAATTAAAGTTTTTAAACAGATAAAGGAGCAAAAAGACTCTACAGAATGCTTTTAACTGCAAACAAATCAGTTACCTGTGCAGATTAGTTAATAGCAATAAAATACACTAAAAACTATACAACAGGCAATAAAAAGTGCTATATATAAATTGCTAGAAACAATAATCAGTATAATAATCAGTATAAATAATCCAAAAAAAAAGGATACTTATGTACCTCAGATCAGAGTTGTAGTCAACGCCCCTCCTCCACTCTGATCAGTATGTATAGACAGAAATCCTCTCAAAGTTAGGGCTTAAATACCAGAAGATGCAACCTTAGACAATATTTTTATTTTTAAAAAAGCACAAAAGAACCAGCCCCCACTAGCCAACAGCCAATTAACACAATCTAGCCAAGGTAAAGAAAGACTTCTGCTAATTCAAGATGGCCTGTTCATGTGCTTTGAACAATCACTGTAGAAACAAACAGGCCCAGAGCCAGCAAATCTGAACAAGGACAATACTAAAGCTATTAGCCTACAGACAGTAAACACTACAGAACACCACAAAATGAAAGTTTTTAAACAGGTAAAGGAGTAAAGAGACTCTATCTTCATTAATTTTGTATCCCAAAAAAACTGAAACTGTCTCAGAATCTTACACAACACCAAAATGCCCTTTTCTGGTTTTACCAGGTACAAAATAGTATCATCTGCAAATAAAGCCAAGTTTTCTTGATTACCATATCAACTATATGCTTGAATTTCTGAGTACTTTATTTTCTTTGGTAATGGTTCTAAATATAATGCAAATAGCAAAAGGGAAAGAGGACATCTCTGCCTGGTTCTTCTGCTCAAACAGAACTTATCAGAGTGGAACCCTCCCCTTTAATGTTTGCCCCCAGTCCCGCATATATCCTCCTACATAACCTTATTATGTGAATGTTGATGAGCTCCTTCTGTGCCTACAGTCTGATAATGTGTACACCACTGTGAAAAGCTGTTTTGTAGTCGCTGCGTACATATACCATCTTTAGTATTGGTTTTGCTTGTTTTACTTCATTATCATCTGTTTATATTAATGGTTTTATTTTATTTTATATATTTATTTTACATTTGTTAACTGGGAAAGTCCACTGGATACAGGTCCATGTTCTGAGGAGGCCCGGAGAGAAAAGCTCCAAATGTACAAAAACAAGAAATACAGTGAAATTATTACAGTGAGTTATCACAAAACTGAGATTTGTTTAACGATATGTACACACAGGTACATGTTTTTCTCACATACTCACAGCAAAGGTTGGAAGCAAGTAGCTGAGAAAGAAATAGTTACGGATTTCATCTGAAAATGGAAAACACATATATTAAAGGTGGTTATCATACATGTTGTAGTGTTAACTTTAAATCTTTCCAGTAGGTGGGTGATACACAGAATTTTAAACAGTTAGAGAGTCAGAGATTTATTCCTGTAATGAGGTTCTCGTTTATGAATTATGTTTGAGTGGGGGTTAGTCAGGGTTTATACAGGGACAAAGCCACTGCATTTTTATGTATTTCCTAAGGGATTTTTTGAATTGGGATAAGGAGGGGTCAATGGTGAGTTCAGCAGGAAGTAGGTTCCAGTTTTTACCAGCAGAGTTGGAGAATAGTGATTCACCAGCTGAATTGTTGGTTTTAACAGTTTGCACTAGCAATATTTTGGAAGAGCGAAGGGATTTTAGGTTACTGTTGGGGGTAATAATATTTTTCAGTATGGGTGTACTGTCTGTTTGGTAGAGGATTTTGTGAACAACTATTAGTTGGTTATATTGCAGTTGATAGGGTAGTTCAAGCTAGTCTAATGACTGAAGGTTAAGGCAGTGATGGGTTCTATAAGCTGATCCTGTGGCAAATCTGGCAATGTTATTGTAGCACCCTTAATTTATTGAGGTTTGATTTGCTTAGGTTTATGAAGATGGGTAAGGCATAAAGAAGGATTGATAGCAGATGTGTACAGGTAATGCCAGTTCTAGCAGATGGGGTTAGAAATGGTTTATCCTGTATAAAAAGCCTAATTTTTTATTAACTGTTTTAATAGTTTTGTCTATGTGAGCATCATACTTGAGGTTGTTGTCGATGATCACTCCCAGTAGTTTAGTACTAGATTCTGGGGAAATTATGGTACCATTGTTAGATATTATGGTGAGAGGTGATGAGGACACCTTGCAAGTGGGGGACAAGAGTAATAGTTTGGTTTTATTTGGGTTTAATAGTAGTTGGCGACCAGTGAGCCAGTTCTCTACTTTGTTGAAAGTGATTTGGGACAAGGATTTTAAATCTGTGGGGGAGGTGGCAGACCAGATTAGGGTTGAGTCATCTGCATACTGAATACAAGTTGCATCAGGGATGATTTTGTACAGGTCATTAATGAATATGGAGAATAGGAGGGGACCTAATATAGATCCCTGTGGGACTCCAAGGGTGACTGATAAAAGGGACGATAGGTTATTCTTCCATAGTACAGCTTGTTGTCTGTCACTTAGGTAAGAATGAAACCAGGTAATTGCTAGGTTATCTATGAGAGTGATTTTAATGTGTTTAAGAGTAGCTCCTGATTTACTATATCAAATGCCTTGGATAAGTCAAGGAAGAGGGCTGAGGAGAGCTTGTTGGCATTACAGTTTTGATTTATTGTATACGAGAAGGAGAGAAGGGCTGAGGTTGTACTATGACAAGGTCTAAATCTGTGCTGGCAAGAAATTGCTTGTGGATAGATTTTTACATTATTTTAGCCAAGGGAGACAGAATGGCCTATAATTTGAAAGTTCAGTGGAATCCCCCCCTTTATGAAGAGGAACAATGTGGGAGATTTTCCAGATGTGGGGGATACAAGCTTCATGGATAGTTCTATTGATTAAAATTGATATGGGTATGCTATTTCATTAGCGTCTTTTTGGAGATATTCTGCAGGTAGTAGGTCTGCTGAAAGGGTGGTGGGTTGCAGTTTTTTAAGTAGGGACTTAATAAAAGATGCTGGTACTGGATTAAGCTTAAAGGGGATCTTATTATCAGGTGTGGGGTTGCTGGTACTTGGGGTATAGGGAGATAGCTTACTGGTTAGGGATTGCACAGTTTCTGTAAAGAAAATTTTAAAGGTGTTAGCAACATCTTTAGGAGGTTGTTGGAGGGTAGTTAAGGGGGTAGGGGGTAGTTGATTGGCCTAGTTTGCTGGTTTTGGCAATGGTTTGGTAGCACATATGTATTTTTTAAATGCTTAATTATTTGAAGCACTTCTTTGAATATCTGACAGTCCATTTACATGCTTCTGGTATTCACTGTTGAAGCTGCTTCCTGCAGGGTTTGAATTTTTGCTTTTTAGCCACTATAAATGGTCAGTAAAGCAAGCTTCTTACTTTCTGCATCTTAAATGATCCCAGCTGTTTCTTTTACATTGAACAGTTTATTAGTATTTCAGGAATTCTTTGTGGTTGTGATTCTGATTGCAGGACTCCAGGGATGCTTACTGGAATATGGTATGTATTTTATTTTATTTTATTTTATTTGTTATTCTTCTAGCAATGTAAAGGCAGAAAAAGGCACTCCCAGGTTTGAGGCCTTATAGATGTTCATAAAATAATCAAATCATAGAAACCCTTTAAAATTGAAAGCTCAAAATTGTAAGTGTTCTCAAATGTCCTTAAAATGAAAGTGGGCATTTTTCAACACATGTATTTGCCTTTTCTGTCAATGTACAGTGAACATGAAGACAAATAATATACAGCTAGGAGTTATGGGGCAAAGTCTGCATATGATAGGGGTTTCAGAGGACAGAGCTTTATCACAAAATACATGGAATTCAAACATAACACATTTCAATCATGCTTTCAACCAAACATTTCTTAAACAACAAGAAATGAACTAAGTAAAATATTTACATTATTTACAGTGTGTGTTACTGTTTTATATAAATTTGTGCACTCTCACACACATACACACACACACACACACACACGCACACATACACATATACATACATTATATACATATACATGCACATATACTAACATGCAGACTTTTGTAGCTATGCAAATATGCATGTAACCATGAGCAGATAAACGAAATACACATTTCTACATATGTATGCATATCAATGCATCCACATATATATGTTCATGTATTAACATTTCGAATGAGCAAACATTTGAATTATCAAATTGCATCACTACTCATTTTTTCCACTATATCTAATAATTTGCACCATAACCTATGAATAACTACTTTTGTTGAAGAATTCTGTCTTATTGCTCCAGTTTCTTTTTCCATGATATTTTTAATATAAACAAAAGTATTAAAAAGAAGGTGAGTTCTTTGCAACCATTTTCTTGCAATTATTTTTCTTGCAATGGTTAGGACTATCCGGAACAATGGATACTGTGTTTTTTTAATACACACTGGTATTTTCCTATAATATAATATAATATACTTTCTTTAGTAATAAAAATTGTCAGTCTATAGTATTCATGCAAAATTTTGTACTTTTAACCAAAATTCTTGTAGTGATGCACAGTCATAAATGATATAGTTCCAATCTGTTTTGTGATTGAATTACATCTCCGTTTTTTCCTTCAGATTTTGTAAATGTATTTATTTTATTAGGCGTGAGGAAAGTCCTGTATATAATTCTCCTGGTATAATTTCTCCAGAAGGATGCTGTAGTAGTGTAACCTGTTGACTAAAGTATATTTATTGTATCTAGTTCTGTAAATTTAGTTTGTTCAACTTGAAAATAAACTTCCAAAATGTTTCATTCAGTTTTGTTTTCTATTGAATCAATATTCAACATAATTCTGAGACTCTTGTATTGCCTGATTTCCTATTATAGATTACACGACATAAATAATACATGCTGCTGGTTTACTGGTTGCTGAAATTCTCTTTTCCTCAATTTTCTCTGATATGAAGAATCTCATTCACTGACTGATTAGCCAGTCTTCCAATATGTTTAAATTAAAGTCTTTTATAATAATCGCAACAGGTTTAACTCTGTTTTGGAAACAAACTTGAACCATCCAATATGTTTTCTCTCTCTGTGTCTTTGCACAAAGTGTATGGTTAGATCTATCCAATCTTTTCAGTTAGGTATATATATATATATATATATATATATATATATATATATATATATATATATATATGTGTGCATTACCTCTTAAAACATTTGGGCATATTGTTTATATAGCTTATTTCTGAAAGACTAAACATTTTATATTGAACATAACATTTTGTTGTGTGCAACTTTTATGTCATGTTCTGTTATTTTCATTTCTTGTCATTTATTTGTTCCATCTGTAAGTCTTTCCAGCTGGCTCTATATGTGCTATCAGGCAAATATATGACTAGTTTAATTAAGGAGGCCAAAACATATGAGTCAATATCTGGAAATTTTATACCTCAATTTCTCCAACTTCTAATGTGATGAGAATTTGTTATTCTAGGTGTCTTAGAAAACCTAAGAAATTTCAGAGGCATGCTTTTTATTATGGTTAATCTTTTTTTTTTTTTTTTTAGCTGGAGATATAGATGTGGATTGAATGATATAAATTTTACCTTTATCAAGTATATTCTGTCTTCAGAAATGAGAAATATTTTGTTCCACTTAATTAAGTGTTAATATGACTGATAGTTATATAATAATTAATAATTCTTATCTCTTTTAACTGTGCTTTAATTATTATTCCCAGATATTTTATCTCTTTGGTATCTATATTTAGGTTAAATAAATGTGTGTGTTTTTTAGTTTGTGATGCATTTACTTTTGGTGGTTTGGTTTTATTTTCATTAAATATCAACCCAGAGATTTTTTCAGACTTTCAATATTTTTTGTGTATGCTTACCTAACTTCAACTTTTGTAACCGTTAACACTATGTCAGCAAATAATAACATATTCAATTCATAATTCTTACTAATTCTATTCCTGAGTTGTCTTTGTTGTTTCTTATTGCCACAGCTAGAGGTTACACAGCTAGATCAAAATGTATTGGTGATAATGGACAACCTTGTTTTGTTCCTTTTTCAATATTAATCTGTTGAGATCAATTTGGCCCTAGTTTGACATAAGCACAATTGTATGAATAAAGCTAATTTATAGTACAAGTTCTTCTGGGAAATTAAAATCCTCTAAAACCCCATATACATACTCCTAATTTAATGAGTCAACTGCTTTCTCTATATCCAAGTTTATGAATACTGATTCTAATTTTTTATTACTAACATAATCCAGTAATGTTAGAGTTCTTTTAATCTTGTCATATATATTTCTGCGTAGAATAAATACCATTTGATCATAATTTATTAAGTCTGGTGTACAATGTTTTAATTTTTTGACATATACGGAGGTTAAAATTTTATCATCTGCATTTAAAAGGGAAATAGGTCTATTATCCATATAGCACATGAGATCTTTATATTGTTTTACAATTGGAGATATTAATGTGTATTTCCATGATGGTGGTACTATTTTAGCAGTTTGTATATCTACAAAAGTTTTATGTAAAATATGAACAATGTTTGCTAGAAATAATTTATAGACTTCAGGGATAATGCCATGAATTCATGTGGCTTTATTTATTTGTATTATTATTATTTTTTTTTTTGTATTTGACTTGCTATTTCTTTTAATTCTATTGGTTTTAAGATGTTCACTATTTCTTCTTCTGATACTTCCCATTTCCTTAAAAGTTTTTAATTACTATTTATCATCTTGGCTAAATGTTTACTTTCTGTTTAATTATATGTAGTATGTTCTGAATTCATTCAAAACATCTCATACATCTGCTAGTAATTTGTTTATACATCTGCTTCTAATCAAATGGATTTGATAAGATTTTTGTAAGATTTTTCCTCTCCTATTAAATTATGTAATCCTTTGGCATTTCATGGACTAAGAGTTAAATGTACTATTTTCTAATGCAACCATTGTTTTATGGTTAAGACTTTGTTGATATTTCATATCCAATTCCTTTATTATAGCTTTAAAACTTTTTCTCCCTTCAGGACCATTTAACTTTGCTTACTTTGTACATATAATAACTCTTGATTCCAATCTTTTAATTTGTTTTTAAACCAACCAAAAAATTCCCAAATAAGTATCCTTTCTGTGAAACCCAAAGTATTATCTTGGATGTTTCTCCATTATCATTAATATTAATGAAGGTTTCTATCTCTTTGTTTAACCTAGTTTGAAAAAGCTTTTGATTTAGTTTAGATGTAGATTAAATTTAATAGAGTTATGATCTGAAACTGGGCAAGGTGGTATCATAAAATTCTTTATTTTAGATATCAAATCATGTGAGACAAATATTTTGGGCTGGATTCACGAATGGCTGCACATCACACATGATGTGCACATGATAGCATGCTATTTTATTTTCATTAAAAGGCTCTACACAATGTGAAAAGGTGGAAAACAAAGGTAAATGGCAGAGTATGATAATGAAAGTATATCTAACCAAATTACATGCCAAATAATTAACCTAAGATGACAGAGTCATTTGGGAAGCTATAAAGTAATTGTGTACACTTAGTGTAGCTCTTTGCCATGATTTCCAAAATCTATTGAAACACAGGCACTGTCACACTTATTAAAAATAGCAGTGTTAGGGGCTGCTGCTGTTCTCTTGCATGTGTATGTGCAGCAGGCTCAAACCTATGCTGCTGATGCTGCTGCTACACCTCAAACAAGGAGCAGAATGGTGTTCAGACCCCATTTAACATACCATGGACTGTATGATATTGAAATATTACAGTGATATGTTACTCAGCGTTTGCTAGTGGTGATGTTCCACAATGCCATGTACTGAGTAATGTAGTTTATGCAGTGGAACCTTGGCTTATGACAACCATCGCAGGAAGGTGCAGCACCTCCAGCAAACATGGACAAGGATTCTGAGGGAGAATCTCCAGCTGCAGATGGAGCCAGCAGACATATGCATGCACAATGTGCCCTCACCCTGGCTAAGAGGCAAAGGATAGCACATGCACTCACCAGTTAAAGAACACACATAACAACCTCATCACATGCAAATAGCAAAACTGATGCCAGCCAACATCCACAGACTTTACTTTCCTATGTAATGGCTGTGTACTGACTACATCAGACAGAGCCAACCCCAAAGGACACAAGTCATACTTGCAGTAATGTCAAGGTTCGTGTGGAACCTCTAGTATAAAACAAATGTGTTAGAAGATAAAACTAACTTATATACCTGTAAACTGCTAGTCATAAATGCCTTCAAGCAGAATCTGTTTGAGGTATCCAGGAAATGGTGTTATTGGCATATATAACTGATATGTGCAATATACAGCTATGCATTGCACACAATAATCTGCATCAAGCTAGTCTTTTACCTACTGTATGTAAACCAGTCAACACCACAATTATATCAATAGTTTCACAAGCAATACGCAATAATACACAATCATTAATTTGAAAACATCACTTACAATATTAACTGAAATAATCATTCCAAAATGAACATGTACAAAAACATCCCAATTGTCTTATACAAAATATATGCATAAAATCAAAATTATGAGAAAGACTCACTTAGCTATCCACTCTGTTCATCAGACATATATGCAACCATAAGTTAAAAGAAAATGAAAAAAAGGGCATGGCACAGTCATCATCATTTGCATGGGGGTGGGCAGGAGGCCAAGGCTGACCATAAAGTAGTGAGTGTGTGTTATTAAGAAACACAGAACATCATCAGATTAGAAAATTTGTCACATCCAGTAACAGGAGATATATTGCAATCAATATTAAGGTTTGCCTAGCCTGCATGTGTGTGAGTCAGTATGGGCACCATTTATGAAGTGTGTGTGTGTGTGTGTGTGTGTGTGTGTGTGTGTGTGTGTGTGTGTGTGTGTGTGTGTGTGTGTGTGTGTGTGTGTGTGTGTGTGTGTATATCTGCATGAACATAATCAAGCTCTATCAAAGCACTATATCCTATATCAGACAGGTGTGAGCTGTGCATGGTAAATTTGTAATTTCAGTGTTGTCTCTCCCAACCATGAAAACTGTTTTTGCTATGAGTTGCACTGACACTGTCACATCCACAGTTCAAAGTAGGGGTGCTACCTGAAAGTGAGGGATGTCTGCTGGACAAGCTCTCTTCATGACTACATCCAGGACCATGACCCCATAGCCTACAATGTCTGGGTGTGCACACCTCCACCACTGACAGAGCAATGGAAGTAGTGCCACTATGGGAGTGGGATCTGGCATGGCCATGTTGCCTAATGCCAGAAGATGTTCCAGCTTTCTGGACACAAGGATGCATACCATCCCCTAGCAGACATTCCATCAGATGTACTACTTGATCCAGTGTGTCACACATCCTATCCAAGGAGTCATCCATGTGGTTCAGGTAGTCACACACATCTCAGAATGTGCCACATTTAGGACTCACACTATCTCTTCCAAATCTCTGGTGGAATGTACCTCTATGATGGCTCTATGCATATGTCTGGTGGCACATAATGATACACCAGCATCAGGAAGATGATGGACAATAGGCCTCCCATGAGCACCTCTCTCAATCTTCCTGTGTGATAACATGCCCTAACAATGGCTATGGGCAGACTCAACAAGCACTGCATCTGCAGTAACTGCACTACCCCAATAACTGTGTCACTCTAAACCTGTCCTATATCTGAGGGCTCAATGGAATGAGTATGCATAAGCATACTAATTGTATCTGAAATAAAGCCAGGGGATGTGTGTGCCACCACCCCAGTGTTAGACTTAACATCTGCACCCACCAACTGTGCCTGTATATCACCACATTCATCATCAGAGCCTACCAATACTCTAATATCAGGTGGTATGAGCTCTACACTGCCACTGTCAGGGTCACGTGATAATAAGCAACAAAAACAAGAATGAGAGAAATACTTACTAGAAATGATCCAAACTGTATTCTAAACACTCATGTTAAACACTTTCAGATGCTAAAGGAATACAATAATTATTGTCTTCTCAGACTTTCTGTATATCAACCTAATGGGTATTACTAAGCAAAGAAAGTTTGTGCTTATCACATGCAAGTCATCTTTCAGATGATAATTCTGATGTCCCTGGAGAAAGAGGAAGGCAGGGGAAAGAAAGTTAATAAGCATCACAATGTAAACACAAGGACAAGAGAATAATGCTCTGCCTATCTTCCCCTTAAGAAATATTTCAGAATCAATGAGACTGAGTAGCACCCCCCACAGCCTCTGCTGGGCCATGTCTCTTCTAAGCACCATGTATCAGTGTTTACATATATCACATAACTATACAAGTATTAACACAGATATATGTCTAAAATGGCTGCAAATGCCTTATATATAGCATATCTGGAAGTTGTTCTTGGGACACACTTGGCCTGTCATCCACATCAACACCAACATCAGGGAGTCTGTGTGAACCATCTGCTGAGCTATAGGGGGCTTTGGCAGTGGACAGTAACTCCTCAGTTTCAGTGAGTGGTTATTCAGTAGCAGGACTGCCCCAGACTGAGAGTTTTGAACAGTGTTTATGGCAACTGGGAAGAAATGGAGAAATAGCCAAGTAATGGGACACTAGAATGGCTGCATGGGAGGGGACAGGGGTAACAAAATTACATACATGTTGCTTTCACATACATGTACAGAATTTTTTACATGAAAAGTTGGCAACCCTACTGCCCCCATTTGCCATCTGTTTATGTGCAGTCACAGCCCCCATTTTATGGGCAGCTGTAATCATATCAGTGGCATTGTGCCACATCTGATTATAGTTTCTGGTATGGACACCCACTGTGTCTATGCCAGTGACTTCCTGCGGCATTTGGCTTTTTCTGGAAGACATATCACCTCTGCCTCTGTCAAGCAGGAAGGGTCCATGATGGCATAAGGCTTGAATGATGACCTCACTCTCTGCATCACTGAATGGTGACTTGTGTGGAACAGATGGTCTGGGTGTCATAATCTTGCATGTTGTGAAACAGAGAAAGGACAAAACAAATTTATATCACATAGCAAAATTATTCTTCTCCAAATCTGTGTGCCCATTGTCAACAGAAAACAATTGAACACACAATGCTCTTTTAGGATTACACACAAGATAAGGGAGTCCCCCCCAAAAATTGTAATACATTAGCATTACATCCATTTTGTTATCATTTCTGTAATGAGAACAGCAAATGTGTAACTTCCTATTGGATGGCAGTATTATCATTACATAGGCAAGAATTCAAAGTAGACATGCCAATACATTTTCATTGGTCTCTCCACTCTCATTTGAGAAGGCTAGCTACAAATGTGCACCCCCTTGATGCTGATAATAAACACAATACAGTGGTCTGCAGTAACTGGTGAAATTCCAAGAGCAAGAGTTCCCTGGGTACATGTTTATCTTTATATAGTGTAGATTCAGCCCTCTGAGCACTGTGAAGATGCAAATGAGGTGTTAAATCATTAGCATTCCTGAATAACAAAATTCTTACTTGGTGTAGGGGAGGTAAACATTATGTAAGTAGCTACACAATTGCATGCACATGCCCTAGGAATGCAGGGAGTGAGCTGTTGATGGCTTCTAAGTTCTAAAGGAGAATTTCACCCACAGACTCAAAAACATGTTTATTCATCACGGTTTGCCGTTTTCTAAATTTTAATACCACTCTGGGACTGTTTACAGGTTTTAAAATATTTGTATACATACTTTCTGAGTCTGACCACATGGGGTCTGGCATCTTGAAATAATTCTGATTGTTTAGTCTGCCTCTAGGTATCCCACAATGCAGTGCTTGTATGTAAAAAAATGCATTACTCAGGTCTCTTTCTTCATAACGCTTCTGTCACTACATTGATTTTGCATGCATATACTGCTGTCTTTCAGTCAGGTAGCTTTAAGTAACATGTTGTGGCATTCAGTGACTACTTAAAACACAAACAGTGCAAATGCCTCAGAACAGACTTTCAAAGTGCTTTTTAATGCTGCTTCTCTTTAGAATGGCTAAACTGCAGTATTTTATGAAGTCTGAATTGTACTACTTTGACTCTTCTCCCATCCCCCTTCACACTGAACTTCCCTAGTTATCACAGTGCTAAGGGTAATTTGATCTGTTACCTGCTGTTACTGACAGCTCACAGCAGGAGAATTCACTCATGTACTGTTTCTTTTGTTCTAGCCTTTACTTTCTTTATGGTTAGGGGAAGGACCAGGGTGCTGTAACATCACAGCATGGGCAGGATTTTAGGATGGTCATAGTGTTGTCAGTTTGGAGAGGGAATTGGTCAGAAAACTACCTGTATTCCTTGGGCTCGATGACATCAATGAACTAGAGACTACAGCAAACTTTTCCATGGCAGGATAAAAGTTTTTTGAAGGTGAAACCACCACAGTACAATAAGATACTGTTCTAGTTGAGAGAAACAGTAGATTTAAAATATTTTAATTGCTGTATTGTAGTTTATTCATAGCAGGGATAGTAAATAGGGAGAAAAAGGACAGAGAAGTTGAGCATTTAATAACAGAATCCCATTGTTGTCCTTTAATTACTCCACTCTTCTCTCTGAAGTGAAAGTGTGTCATGCATACTAGACTTAAGAAAATGTGTGTAAGCACTTAGGCACCTATGAAAGCAACCTTAACAATGCTGTCATTCTTTTAATAATACCACACTCTTCATACTCTGATTAAAAATTGCTCTGCAATGTTAGTCAACTACATTACACATTGGAACAAAGATGCAAAGAAATGCACATTACATTGCATTTCTGATAGTTAAGCTGAGAGAAGGGAACAATGCTCAGAAAATAAAGAGAAGAAAGAGCTGCAGTGCTGCCAATCCTGCATTAATATTGTGTTGGCTATTATTAGCCTAAATATTTTTTCAATATCACATTCATTTAGATATGTTCATACAAATGGGAAAGGAAAATGTTCTGATCTTTCTTCTAGAGGATCTGTGATTTGATGGTTATCTGAGTCAGATCTGTGTGGAATGTATATTTTCTGATGTCTGCTCTCAGCCTGTTTTAGTAGCAAAGAGTGATAAGAAACACAACAGAGTGAGTGTTATTGTTGCACTGAAGTGAGGGTTCAGATCCAGATAGTGTGTTGTTTGAGAGAGTTAATGCATGTTTCCTGAGCATATGATTAGGTTACAAGACAGACAAAGTAAAGAAACCTCCCAGTCATGCATTTTCAGTATTATTCTATGATATTTGCTATTATTTAATTTGTTTTTCTCTTGTTGGGCTCATCATTTGCACATGTTTTGGCAAAGCTCACTTTGTACTGGCAGTATTATGTGGATGAGAGTCCACGGCCCATGATAAAAACTGAGAAATTTAATTTAGAATACCATCATTAACACATTTCTGAGCAGCAGTAAGTGGACAAATTCTAAATCTCACATATTTGTCACTGTAGCACATGGAATATCTATATAATAATAATAAGTTGTATATGAAATGCATATGCTTTGTAATGTAATAAATGAATCTTATCTTATGTTTATGTGAGTTGAGAGGCTGCAAAAGGCATCATAGTCACCTGCTGTCATTAATAATAATAATAATAATAATGTATATGAAATGCATATGATAAAAGTATTTCAATTGCTCAGAGGTTTCATGTAGTTTATGTGAGTTGAACAACCTGGAGCAACTAGTTAGCTCCCTAACTAGAGGTAGAAATATCCTAGAACTAGTACTCATGAACATGGGGTGATCCTGTTTGTCCTAGAGGAATGGAAGACTTCGAGAGTCATCCCTCTGCACAAGGGGTGGGGGGTGCCATCAACTGACCATAGAAATTATAGACCCATAAGCTTGACCAGTCATATCTGCAAGGCCATGGAAAGACTTATCATAGACCTGGTCAATAATGACATAGGAACTCTCCAAAACTGGACCAGACCAAATTTGGCTTTGTTAAAAGGTGGTCTTATCTGCTCAGTCTGGTGAACTTCTTTGAGAAGGTCATCAGGATCAAGGATGAGGGTAAAATGGTACATACTGCTTATTTTGACATGGCTGAAGCCTTCAACACAGTACCCCACTCATGGAGCATACATAATCTTACTGAGTTAGGCATAACCCCCTACATCATCAGATGGATAGCCAACTGGCTTACTGACAGGACACATGTTATCCAGATAGGTGAATCCACTTCAGGTAAGAAACATGTTGTTAACAGTATCACAAGGGCTCAGTGTTAGGACCCCTCATGTCTAGTATATATTTCTCTGAAGTAAAGTCCAACATTGAGGCCTCTAGTTCACCAGCTTCACTGATGACTGTAAGCTGGGAGCAATCACTGAATCCCCAAATGATATTGACATTCTACAAACAGTTCTAAAATGATAAACAACTGCTGCCAAAACTATGGTATAAGACTAAATGCTAAAAAATGCATAATCGCACCCTTCAATAAATCAGATATCCCTGGAAATTATAAAACTGCTAGCACACCCCTAAAAGTAGACCTAGTAATTAGGGACATAGGAACACAGAAAGATAATAACCTAAACTTTTGTCACCAGTAGCTATGGTAATGAGGAAATCCTTCTGTGTGGCTCAAGTTGTAAGTAAAGGCATGGCATCAAGATTAAAGGAAGTCATAGTGTCATTGCACTCATCAGGCCCATAATCAAGTAGAATGCTCCCTTCTTATATTTGCAAGAAACATTATACACAGCTTACAAATTCCATGGACCTGAACCTTATTTGTGACTCTAACAGAGCTTGCTGGAGAGACAGCTTCATATCCCAAAGGCTCCCTCACCTATGGAATAAACTTCCCATCTTCGTGAAACAAAGACCATCCCTCACTCTCTTCAAAAAGAATTTGGATAAATGGATGGGGAACTGTAAATTCACTCCCAGGGTATTGCCCATGTCTGTTATGGACAAAGGCAGTCTATAAAATGACTCAGGGCTCCGATACCCAAAGACGCACTACCCTGATACTACCCCATCCCATATCTGGGGAATTAAGATATTATATTGTCATATCCTGGGTATAATTGGCTAGGTTTCAAATGCTTTTGTCCCATTAGCCTAATATTCAATTATGAGCCTTTGAACCTATGCTGTATCATATGGCAGGTTGTACAGTATTATAACTCAAAAGGATTCACATGAATACTGTGGAGAGTTGTGTCACATGCTGTATAAACTCACAGAATCATACCTCACTAAGAAATACTTCTTAATGACATTGTGCCCTGACTAACTGTATGTAGACTGCCAAGCATGACCTCCTGTCATTGTCTGTATGTCCCCCTTTTTAGCTATCGACACTATATGATGTGTAGCCCACATGCTGCTTGTAGTGTTTGAAGCAGATGTGAAAATGTTGCATTTGTCTTGGCGATGGTATAACAGTTGATGAATGGAAATCCAAGTCATCTTTGTCCTTGGTTATTGTGGTTTTGAATATATATATTTTTTTGCCCTTGAAATTAGTGTATGGCTTGGCAGAGCACAACAAGGCTCACAAGGAAAACTGAAAACACTAATGGTATCATTGCACAGTATTTGTATTGAATGAGTGAAGAGCATCTGATGCCTATCTCTCTGTGGTACTAGCTGTAAATGCAGTGACTTTGGACCAATAACAGAGTTGATCTGGGGTTCATATCCATACTGTGTGAAGGGAATGCTGAAATTATTAGTCAAAATTTAAGTTTTACTTTCATCAGAACGTCATATTCTTTTTATTTTGTTTCTTGCCTTGTGCATTTGCTCACTGTTGAGCGACACACACTCAAGCTTACCTGCTTAAGGAAAAAAAGTGAAAAATTGTATTTGGTCCATCTTCTGTAGAGTAAATAGGCTTAGAAGCAATGCATGGGCATCAGTACTCTGGACAGTAATGAGTGGAGAACATCCGCCTGCTATGTGACTGTCTCTGTGATGCAAAGTGTATGTGCAGTGCATTTAGTTACAGAACACAAGTGATCCAGAGTTAAAATCCAGCTAACAGGTATCTTTACAAATGCCATTTTTCACAACCCTTTGGTTAGGAAGGTAACAATACATACAAATGGCTATCATAAGTAGGCTGATTGCAAGAAATATATCAGTAATGCTTTGACATATGCACTTTTCTAGGTAGCATTTCTCATTAATGACGTATAAAACACAGTTGATTGTGTGTATAATTGTTTAAGCATGACAAGATAAATAACTGAACATCTATTTGTACATCTATAATAGGCAAAGTAGTTTAGTTAAAATTATCTTGACTACCCACTTAGTTGAACTATGTGTTTAGGACAGTATGTGTTGTGAAGTATGTATGCATCATACCCCAATCTGTATTATTCAGCTCATGAAATTTTATTCATCTGAAATATATTTACAAACAGTAGTACTGCCTTTTTCATGGGAATACAGTTCTTAGGACATTTTAAAGTCTAAACATACAGGTCTATCTGAAGAATATCTCATTCATACTGAATGCAGTATATCAATAATGACAACATTTAAGGAGGAGTTCTCCTGTAGCACTGAGAAATAGTAACCTTGCTGAAAATGTATGTATCCTTTATTCCATAGGCTTGACTCCCACCTTGTGCAACTAACATTTTGCAGTGTGCAAATCCCAACAATTTATGTCAAAGGTCATACTATTTAACTTTCCAAGGATCAAGGCTTATAAGCCATGCCATTACACATGTTAGTGTTGACCACTGGAAATAGTGTGAATAGGTTGGGCATTACACATGGCAAATCTCACTGTCATGTTTCACAACTTCATTGTTGATAGTGGATCTCCCTGCTTTCCATTGCACAAATGCATTTGGCATGGGTGTGCATCTTTGAACACTGGCAGTTAAATGCAAGATTGGAATTTGGTGATAATTCAGATATAGACTTGTTCATAGGTTCATAGGTTCATAGGTAGGTACTAGGCTATCTGCCCGAAGGCATTTATAAGCCTAACCAGAATGTGTTGGCTTTCGCCGCCCCCTTAGATTAGTTCCCTGTGCCTCTGTCCAGCAGAGCCACTGAAGTGATCCCCTGGGTAAACTTTCTGTTTCCCATCCACTCGTCAAGGCTTCTCTTGAAGAGTGTTAGAGAGGAGCTCTGCCTAATGTAGATTTGAATCTTGTTCCAAAGCATGGGAAGTCTCAGTGACATAAATCTATCCTTCCAGCATGTCCTATTTATTGTTGTGGTGAGGTTTAGATCCCTAGAGTGTGTGGCTCAAGGGGATAAGCTTTTCTTTAGGTAGAGCATATCAATCAGTTCTGGGTTGGACATGGCCTTGTATGTCAGGCAGAGATCACCTCTGAGTAGGCGGTATGCAACCGAGTACAGCTGGAGTTTCTTCAGTTGAGCTGCATAGGGCATCTGTTTGAGGCCAGTAATCCTCTTGGTGAGGTACTTCTGTGGTCTTTCCAGCTGTTGCCAGGTGTCTTGTAAGATACATCCCAAATGGGGCATTGTACTCTATGATGGGTCTGATGAGCGATGAGTAGAGGGGCACAATGACCTCTTTTGATCTGGATGCGGACCCTTTTGTGATAAGGTGTGCCATGTAGAAGGATTTTCTAACCACTTTGGCAATGTGATTTTCAAAGGAGAGTTTACTATCTACTTGGGTCCCCAGATCCCTTATTACGTCTTCCGTAATTAGGGGATTACCACCTATGTGGTAGTTTGTGGATACTTTGTTTTTTATTTATTTATTTAATTTATTTATTTAAATTTGTTGACCAGGAGTGTCCAACTGCACGTAGATCCATTTTCAGCAGAGGCCCGGGGAGAAAAGCTCCACAGTTAAAATAAACAGACAGTATTTACATTGGATTACATAGTGATTAACAATTTACATAGCAATTACTTACAACATATTTACAGATGAAGAACACAGTATATCAGTAGGCAACTAGAATCTTTATCTGTGAAGTGCATACCAGACATTAACAAATGTTAAAAGAAGAAGAAGTTCGTGCTGCATAATAAGTACTGGCTTATGAGCATCTGAGCTTGCTATAATCAAGGTAGTTAGTGGAGTGGAAAGAAATGTAGTGGTTGGATGGGGTGGATGATATTAGAGTGGGAGTTGCAAGGGCATAGCCAGCATGTTTTTAGTTGCACTTTTAGTAAAGTTTTGAAGTGGGTGCATGATGGTATGGAGGTAATTGTGGGAGGGAGTGAGTTCCATAATCTGGCTATGCCACAAGAGAATAGTGCTTCACCAGCAGAGTTATTGGCTTTAGTGATCTGCAAGTGATTTTTGCTGCTGGATCTTAGTGGTCTGGTGGTGCGATAGGGTTGGAGTAGATTCTGGAGGGATGGGACATTTAGTGGATGGTTTACTAGTTTGTGGGCGAGTGAGAGTTGATACCACTGAAGGAGGTGAGGGAGTTCAAGCCAGCCCAGTTCAGCAAGTGAGAAGACAGTGGTGACTATGGTAGGATGCCCCTGTGGCGAATTTGGCAATTTTGTTGTAGCAGGTCTCTAGCTTGTTTTGATCACATTTCCTTAGGTTAGTATATATTGGAGAGGCATAAAGTAGGGTGGAGATAAGGTGAGAATTTGCTATTGAAATCTTTGCTGCTTTGGTGAGAAATTGCTTATTTCTGTATAATGCTCCTAGTTTTTTGTGGACTTTTTTTATAGTCATGGATATGTGAATGTCAAATTTTAGTTTATTGTCTATTTCCACTCCTAGCAATTTGGTGTGTTCAGTTGGGTATATAGTGGTGTTGTCTTTTGCCGTGATGTTAAAGTGAGAGTTGTTTTGAGTATGTTTGGTGGGTTGGAAGATGAGTAGTTTAGTTTTGTTTGGGTTGAGTATTAATTGGGCATCAGATAACCATGTTTCAACAGAGGAAAAGGCTTCCTGTGTGGACTTTGCAGTTTTGGTAGGACTGGGCTGAGCAGATGATGGTCGAGTCATCTGGCGATTGTATGAGTGTGCCATGTTTGGTGGCAGAGGCTAGATTATTGGTGTAAACAGAGAAGAGTAGGGGTCCAAGGATGGATCCTTGGGGAACCCCTATGGAGACAGGTAGATGGGGAGATATGTCATTATGCCATGCAACGGATTGTTGGCGGTCAGACAGGTAACTCTGAAACCAGTTGGTGACCGATTGTGAGAAGGATAGGTTATTGAGGACAGAGATAAGTTGTTTGTGTGGGACCATGTCAAATGCTTTAGATAGGTCTAGGAAAGTAGCAGAGGAGAGATAGCCATTGTTTTTATGCTGAAAGATAGTGTTAGTAAAGGAGATTAAGGCAGTGGTGGTGCTATGGTTTGGTTGGAAACCATGCTGAGTACTGGAAAGGAGGTTGTTAGTAAGGAGGTAGTCTGAGACCTGAGAGTGCATGCATCTCTAGTATTTTTGGAGAGTGGAGAGAGAATAGCTATGGGGCGGTACTGATTAGTTCTGTGGAGGGTCCGCCTTTGTGGAGGAATTATATGATACTTTTCACAGTGTGGAACGTAACTTCTGACAGAGATCGGTTAATCAAGATAGATACTGGGTAGGCCAGAGCATCAGCTGCCATTTGTAGGTATTCACTTGGGAGGTTGTCTGCTGCTAATTTGGTGGGTTTAAGTTTAGTTAAGAGTTTTTTTATGTTGGAGGTAGGTACAGGAGAAAAGAGAAGGCAGTGGGGGAGATTACTAGTTGAAGGTGTGGGTTGGAGGGAGGGGCGTTGTTTAGCTAGTGATAGTATGGTTTGGGTGAAGTGTGTGCTGAATGAGGTAGCAATATTTTCTGAGGAGTGAGGGATGTTAGGAGGAGGGTACCGACTTTACCTGGGTGGAGGATGGAGTTTATGGAGGACCAGAATTGTTTGGGGCTGTGTTGTGAGGAGTCTAGGGCAGACTGGTAGTATTGGGATGTATCCTGTTTTATTAGCTTTTTGACTCTATTGCGTAGTTCTAGGAATTTCTGTCTAGCTGAGGGGGTTTTGGTTTTGCACCAGTGCTCCCAGACTTTATCCCTGTTTTTCATTTCTGACTTAGTGGTTTTCTGTAGCCATGGGGAGGGTTGTGCTTTGGTTCTGGAGAATCTTATGGGGGCATGGTAATTAAGGATGTTCAGAAAGGCAGTATTAAAAAATTCAACTGCATCATCTAGACTGAGGTACTTTAGAGGATGCCAGTTGCATTCTTTGAGGGATGAGATGAATGTGAGTGGGTTAAAGTTTATTTTTTTACGTATTTGACGGTAGATGACAGGTTTAGCTTGGTATAGGTATTTTTTGAGTAGGAATGTTGGGGAGTGATCACTGAGGTGATCTGATAAGCAGCCTGTTATATATGACTGGGGGCTCTTACTGACTAGTATCCAATCCAGGGTAGTGTGCTTGGTGGAATTTTTATTTATCCTGGTTGGTGACTGGACTAGTTGAGTGAAGCCATGAAGGAGTACATGATGGGTTGGATTGTTGCCAGAACAGGATTGCCAGTCAATATTGAAATCACCTAAGATGATAGTTTCTTGGGGGAGATGGTGGGTAGACCAGCTGAGGAGGTTTTCTAGGGGAGGGATGTTTTGGCCAGGTGGGAAGTAGCATCCAATTATGTTGATGGTTTTGTTTTGGTTAATTTTGAGGTTGGTATATATTATTTCTTCATTGCCTATTTGTGGAGCTGATGATTTTAAGATCTGGATGTTTAAATGCTGTTTAAATATTATAGCTACACCACCTCCTTTTTTGTTTAGTCAGTCTACTCTTAGTATGCCGTAACCTGTAGGGAGTATTTGCTCACTGGTAATGTGAGGTTTTAGCCAGGTTTCTGTCAGGATGACTATATCTGGGGAGTACAAGTCTATGGTGGCATGGAGTTCATAGACTTTGTTGGATATACTTCTAATATTTAGGCATAGTAGAAGGAAGTCACTTGGCTTTCTATTGGCTGTAATATGGGAGAAGTTGTAGTTTCTAGTCTGATTATGAAGACTGGGTTTGGAGATGGTATGACTATGCACTTTTTGGCATTTAGCTTGAGGCCATGATTTTGACACCAGGTGTCCATCTCAGTGAGACCCTTTTGGAGGATGTCTGTGTCAACCGGAGAGTCAATTATAGCCCCTAGTTTGCAGTCATCTGCAAACTTGGTCAGCCATAGTCCTCCTGTGCTTGCCTGTACCTCTGAGAAGTATATGCTGAACAGGATGGGTCCTAGGACTGAGCCCTGGGGAACTCCACTTGTAACCGGTTTAGAGTCAGACCTAGCCCCTGCAACTTTTACCATGTGGATTCTGTCCATGAGCCAGTTGGCAAGCCATCTTGTGATGTACGGGTTTATGTTTAGGATGGTGAGCTTGTCTATAATACCAGCATGGGGAATGGTGTCAAAGGCCTTTGCGAGGTCTAGGTAGGCTGTGTGTCCCACCTTTCCCTCGTCTATGGCCTTGATAAATGTCTCAAAGAAGTCCACCAGGTTTAGGAGGCATGATCTGCCCTTAACAAAGCTGAACTGGGTAGGGTCCAGCGTTTGGAGGTTCCCAATGTCTCTGTTAATGAGTTCCATGATGATGCGCTCCATAGCCTTGCAGACCAAGCTAGTCAGGCTGATAGGGCGATAGTTTCTGGGGTCTGTTGTGGCTCCACCTTTGTGGAGTGGAATAACTGTTGCTGTGCGCCACTCTGTGGGCACATAGCCTGTGGAGAGGCTGAGTTTAAATGGTGTGTTTAGTTGAGGGGTTTGTTCATTTTTGAGCTCATGTAGGACGCAGCCTGGGACTCCATCCAGTCCCATTGATGCTGTATTTTTGGCTTTGGAGAGGGCTGTTTTAACCTGAGTGTCTGTGATTTCAGGAGCTCTACATTCTTTTGGTATGGTTATGGGCCCTTTTGGGGGTGAGAGGGGGGTGAAGTTTGCACTGAACCTGTCTGCCAGGATGTTGGCAATATCAGTCAGTTCAGTGTATTTTGTACCATTATGCACTAACTCCAAGAAGATCTGAGCATTGCCACTTAGATTCTTGACATAGCTAAAGAATGCCTTGTGGTTATCTTTGGAGTACTTGGCAATTTTTCTTTCGAAACTCGCCTTGGATGATTTTATGAGGGAACATAGTGTCTTGCTGATACTGATTAGGGATGTCTTCCCTTCTTGGGATTTTACTCTTTTCTGTACTAGTTTCCTCCTTGTATTGTATAGCTTGTTTATGGCAGAAGTCCACCAGACTGGTTTCCTTTTCTTGGAGGAGTGATTCTTGGTTTTGCTTGGGATAGCACAATCCATGCATTCTTGTAAGTGCCCGTAGAATGCATTAGTAAAGGATTTTGCAGCTTGGATAATGTTATCCTTTAGCATAGGGGTTTTGAAACTTTCCACCTCAGTCTTAAGTAACGTGAAGTTTGCTTTTGAAAAGTTTTTCATGGTGGTTTCCTTGTCCAGGGGTGGGGGCGGAATGTGGAAATCCAAAGTGTTGCTTAACTTCTGCAGGCATAGCTGGTGTGGGAGATGATGGTGCTGAATATACAGCATAGAGGTGGGGTGTTGAGGAGTCCTAGATTTTTGCTGCACTCCTCATGAAATGATACAGCTGTAGGCTGTTGCAAGAGGGGCTGTACTGGGTCTTAGTATACGATTAAGGCTTGAAAAATCTTAGACAAGACTGTCTTCAGAGCAAATGGTATTCCACACAATGAGGAGCAATGCTATCACCACTACTATAACCTGACATGGCACAAGAAGGATCTTTGTAGCCAATGTGAGGATGAGTTTAAAACTGCTGAGACATCAAAACCTTCCTCCCTCCGGTTTCCCCGGGTTGTTCGAATGGCATGGACAACAATACATGGTGCTGGTCGACTCCTATTCAGGGTGGTTTGAAATTGACCTTCTCCGGGACACATCTTCAGCAGCGGTGATCACAAAACTGAAAAGACACTTCTCCGTCCATGGAGTACCTCACACCCTGATTTCTGACAATGCAAGACAATACACCAGTCAGCATTTTAAAGTGTTTGCCCAGCGGTGGGACTTTGTCCACATAACCAGCAGCCCAGAGTACCCCCAGTCCAACAGTTTGGCTGAAAGGGCTGTCCGCAGTGCCAAGCTACTGATGGAAAGGTATCACAGAGATGGGACAGACGTTTTCCTCAACCTACTGAACATCAGAAATGTCCCGCGTGACAAAACACTGGGATCACCAGCAGAACGTCTAATGTCCAGGCAGACTCGCTCAACTTTTCCTGTCAGCACCCGTCTGCTGGAACTGGCCCCAAAGGACGTGGAACAGGTCAATGTGCAACTTAAAAAGAAAAGGCTCATTCAGAAGCAGTACTATGACTCAACAAGCCGCCCATTATCACCACTGGGTCAAGTGGTCAGGTTGCAGGCAATTAAGGGACACGACCGCCTGGGCACAGTGAAGGAGGTATGCAGTGAGCCATGCTCATACGTCATTGAATCTAATGGTGGCATCTACAGGAGAAATCGTCGCCACATCCTACCTGTTGGTGAACCGCCACCACCTCGACAGATCGATCCTGCCAATGGTTGTTCCCATCCAGCTGACCCTGCCACACCGGACACTCTTTCCCTCGCTCCACGGCCCCAGCAGGCACTTCAACCAATGCCTGCACAAACTCAGCATTCCAGTGTGCAGCAAGTTCCTGCAGCTTGCTCTCCCACCAAGAAGACACACAGTGATACCCCCTATGTGACACGTTCAGGTCGCATTTGTAAGCCTAACCCCAAATACTGTTCTTAAGAGAAAAAAAAAAGGGATGTGATGTATTAATGCATTGTATTTGGTTCTTACTTATCTAGTATTCAGTTGCCATGTTAGATAGCCAGTGGTGAAAGCTGAACGTTTTGTTCCATACCGTCTATTTTACTAGCTCATCATTCATTATTTAAGTTTGAGTCATTGTGGTTCAACTTTGCAATACACAGCATGAGTTGGTTTTCATACAAAGGAGTAACTAAAAGGAGAGGATGTAGATCAGTTGGTTTAATGATCTGGTTATGCTATGTATGTGTTGGTTGGCCATAGCAACTGCAGGTGGGCGTGTTCTACTTACTGCAGTTAACACAGCGTTGTAACATTCCAGTGGCAGTTAATAAAGAAGCTGTTAAACTGAAAACAGGTCTCCTCGCTCATTTCAACAACAACCATGTAGGATTCTAAATGTTGTCAGTACTAATAGGTGTAAAACACTCCTGCATCCGTTTACATTCATATACAGACATTCATGATTTTCTTACTGCTGTGTTCAATGTTACTACCTATCTACTGATACAGTCTACAAACATACACACAAATGTATTATAGGCATGCTCCACAGAAGTCTGACCATGTGAGCCACACTTCATCTCTGAATGTATGACATCAGCTGTCTCTTGTAAAGGAGATGTCTGTGTGTGTGTGTGTGTGTGTGTGTGTGTGTGTGTGTGTGTGTGTGTGTGTGTGTATTTGCAAAAATTGTTTCTGCAGCCATGCAGGATTCTAAATATTGTCAATACTGACAGGTGTAAAACACTTTTGCATCCATTTACTTTCACACACACACACACACACACACACACACACACACACACACACACACACACACACACACACACACACACACACAGTCATGAGGTTCTCATTCCCTATCTACTGGCACAATCGACATGCAAGTATATTATACCCACGCGCCACAGGAGAGGTCTGAATTTAGTACTGTGAAAGTGCATTTTTGAAAAGATTACCTCATCAGTGTGTTGCAGATAATATGTGTTTGTGGACAGAGGGAAATGAGGATGTTGGATATGTCTGACCACGTAAATGTTTCTTCTGAGGGGGAATGAAAAGAGCACAGCTGTTGATTCTTCCAGTAATGTTATGGCCCCAACATCTCACCCACACACACACACACAGACTGGATGCTGTGAGATTAGAACCACCTGCCTACCTAGTTATATAATCTAGAGGGCGTGTTACTTAACAGAAGCACCACCACAAACATCTGACTTCTACAATGTGAGAGCACTTTATAGATACTGATGTCATTGTTGTTTTTCTGAAAAGATGATTGTTGGGAGAAGGGTCTGATACTAATGCAAACTCACCCTCCAGTGTAAAGTTTTCACCAGACTGTTAGCTCAGTGAGGCCAGCAGTATGTAAGGTTTAACTTACCTGACTCTATACACAACCCCTGGTATACTCATAAGTTGACTGCTGTAAGTCTAGAACCCCCTACCTATCTATTTACACAGTAGTTAATACAAGCACCACAAAAAAAGTTTGGGTTCTACAGTTTGACAGTGCAGTGTACATAGTATTAGGTTTTCATTCTGTATCAGAGAAGATATTGTGCTGTTGAAGTTTTTATGCAAAGCCATATTTGCTGATATGAAGAAATAAGTGCAATCTTCTTATCAATAATAAATACATACTACTGACATAGGTGTCAGCTATGCTGTCCTTAATGTAGATTGCAGAACTGAGACTGACATGTACCTGTTTTACTGGATGTTGTGTAGATGAGACATGCACACAAACACTTGAGAAACACAGGATGGAAAATGAAGAATCCATGGTTCATCAGGTTAGTATGATGGTATGTAAACCTTAATGAATGCCACTGATATTAGCAATGATATCTGGTCGTGCATAGGCAATGTGTACTGTCAATACAAAACAATCTTTAATGTTGCAATGCAGTAGGGCTAATTAATGATGAAGTATGTGTGCCAAGGCTCTATGTGGTTGTATATCATTAGGGTAAGTAATAATGACGTATGTGTGCCAAGGCTCTATGTGGTTGTATATCATTACAGTAACTAATGATGAAGTATGTGTGTCAAGGCTCTATGTGGTTGTATATCATTAGGGCTAAGTAATGATGAGGTATGTGTGCCAAGTGTATATGTGGTTGTATATTATCAGGGCTAAGTAATGATTAAGTATGTGTGCCAAGGCTCTATGTGGTTGTATATCATTAGGGCTCAGTAATGATGAAGTCTGTGTGCCAAGGCTCTATGTGGGTGTATATCATTAGAGTAAGCAATGATTAAGTATGTGTGCCAAGGCTCTATGTGGTTGTATATCATTAGGGCTCAGTAATGATGAAGTCTGTGTGCCAAGGCTCTATGTGGGTGTATATTATTAGACTACGTAATGATTAAGTATGTGTGCCAAGGCTCTATGTGGTTGTATATCATTAGGGCTCAGTAATGATGTGTGCCAAGGCTCTATGTGGGTGTATATCATTTGTAAGTGTAAGTGATGTAGTGCAGACATAACTGTATGGAATGAACTGTTCTGTCAATCACACAGATCACTGCAGTTCACTGTTGTGTACTGTAAGCCATTTCTATGTAATGAACTAATACCATGCAGGAACAATATCTATCCGTGTTTAAAATATCCTCCTAAAGGTCAGTGCAGAAAAACTCATCTTTGCGGTTGTTTGGCAAAGTAATAGTACAGGCATGATTCAAATGAAGTGTTGAACTTGGAATGTGAAGTAGCAGTGTTCAGTGGTATTCCCTGCCAACCTTTATACAATGAAGGAACAGAGAGAAAATGGACTGATTGTGATTAAATGTAGAACAGATCTGTTTATGCTGATGCTTAACATGTCATGATATCAACATTTGCCATGGGAGTACTTGATCAGTTCCTTGCAGAAATACACTTTGCATGTTGTGCTCTACCTGTGACATGTTAGGGCCAAGGCTTTATTCAAAAATGAATTGTTGTGATTGCCTTCACTGGTTGCCAGACATTAGATGAAGAGAAAACAGGGTTACCTGCTAAAGGAAAAAATGAAAACTTTAATTTGGTTAGCCTTCTGTAGTGGAAACAGACTTAACAGTGATGCATGGCTCTCAGCACTCTAGACAGTACTGAGTGGAGAAAATCCACCTATCACCTAGCTTTTTCTGTGGCACAAGGTGTAAGCTTACTGAACTAAATGAAAATGCAGAGGTGAATAGGGTGAAAGCCCAGTATACAGATCATTTTACAAAGGGTGTCAGAATGTGATTATTATAAGTAATTTTGATCATGACTGTAAGGCTACATAAGATTGACTATCCTAAATATTCTGATTGCCCAAATTGTGTTAGTAATGTCTAAGCCATTCTTCAAGGAAAAATCACAACTTAATTGCGTGTACAATTTATTAAACATGACAAGGATGGTATGTATTTTGAAACAATTATTATGACTCAGCACATATCCTATGTGTGTATGGCAGGATGTCTTGTGAAGTGTGGGCATGCTTCCTCACAGTAAGAACAATAGGCAAATGATGTCAGATGGATATTTGATCCATCAGCCTACTAAATATGTTACAGTATAACATGATGAGACAGAAGAGGTGATGAGGGACATAGAGATGGAGGGACACACATAAGAGTTTGTGTTATGGCACATTTATGAATGTATTTATGGTGTGTTGGTACTAGATGTTTCCTCATTAAGAATGTGTCCTGCTCTATGCCATGCAGTGATTGATATATGGATAGAGAAGATGGAGGGGTGACAATAGCCAATACATCCCCATACATCTGGTTTAAAAAGGTGTAGAAAATTAACAACAGGATGCTGGCAGAAGGATGGTGTTTTGCTGATAATATATGTTGCACACACTTATATGTCATATTAATATGGAGAAAAAGTGCATTACTGTATAACATATGTCAGGATTTGAACCTTTGGCAGTAGAAATAAAACTTCATGAACATGTTGACTAGCTCAATTCAGCAAAGAGGTGCTCATGTTATGTCTCCAATCACACACTGTAAAATACACTCACAAATTCAATAAAGTAATTAGATAGGTAGCAGTATGCATTACACTTATATCAATTGTAGCCTCCTTTACACTTTAGATAACATTCAGCAATGTGATACATATGGAAGAGTAACTGCATCACAACCCTAAGTCTGTTTTTTAATTTATCCAAATCTTTTAGGTTTCTAATACCATGACGAGAATGGACTCCATTACTACAACAAAGTATGATAAAGGTTCATGAAATTAGTATTGTTTCAATCTTTATTGTCAGACAGAAGTGCTCTATGGAGCACCTGCAATGTGCCCAGTAATGACTCCTGCAATTCATACGGAGTTACATGTATTGGTAACATATCTAAATACGATTATAAATTCTTTTCTATAAGACCCATTGCTCCTACTACTTTTGGAACTGTCTGGTAATCTTTCTTCCACATTGCTCTCATTTCTGCCAGCAAGTCCTGATATTTTATGACTTGGTGCCTCTCTGTTTGCAAGGCACTGCAGTAACTGGGTGTGGCGATTTCAATAATCAATGCTACTTTTGTCTTCTTTTCATGAACCACTGTATCCGGTTTTCTCGCATCTGTCTTTTGAACTGTTATAATGGGTGATCCCATGTGATGTAGACTTCCTCGTTTTCTATGATATTTTGTGGTTCACGTTTCCAGTGTTTTTCAGCCACTTCAGTATCGTAATGTTTGCACAATCCCCAGTGCAACAGTCTTGCCACATTATTATGCCTTTCAGTATACAGTCCTTCTGCCATTAGTATGTCATAACTATCAATGGAGTGTGTGACTGTTTAGAATTCTGTTTTACAAGACCTACATTTGTCTGTTTCTCCAACATGTTCAATGGACATTGTAAGGCAATGTGTACATAGCGCACTATCTTGGGCTGCCGATATTAACCTTTCATTTCTTGGTTTGAATTTGCCTCTCCTTAACCATTCCTGCATTCCATCCAGATCAACATGAGGATCTTCCAGAAGTTTTCTATACTTGCAACTATATTTATGCAATTTCCACATTTCTTGTTTCTCATCTGATCTTTTCCCTTATAATCTTTCTTTTGTTTTTGGCACGTTCAGTTGCTTCCTCATTTTTATCTACTTCTGATTTGATTTCCATTCCTGCTTGATGCCAAAATGCTTCTGCTAGACTAAGCAGAGAAGTCATCTTAGATTTATTCTCCTCTAAACTTCACTATGTCTGGGTCTTGTGTGGTCAGCAGATATGTGTACAGTCCCACAAATGCAGATCTATACATGTTATCAGTTTCAAGGAGGCCCATACCTCCTTCAGAATGGGGAATATATAATATTGGTATGCACTGATTTTTATAAATTATTTGGTGAGCATTAAGCATCCTTCTTGTTTTCCTTTCTAATCTATCCAGCACATTTTGGGGCCAGTCAATCACTCCAAAACTGTAAGTTAGGACAGGAAGAGCAAATTGGTTTATAGCTTGAATTTTGTTCCTAGATGTCAACACTGTTTTCAGGATTAATTTGTCTTCTAAAATATTCCTTACTAAGTTTTATTAGCATTTGTTCATGTTTTATTGTTGACACTCCATCTTGCTCAAGTTCTTTTGTATCACATTCTTGTCCCAAACAGATATTTTCTTGGTGCTGCTGTTTTCCTGATTTGAAGGTTGTTTTTGTACATTTATCAAGAACAAATGACATTCTTATATCATCTGAAAAAGTTTTGACAACTTGCAATTGTGCTTTCAGTTCCTCATCTGATGAGCTATACAGTTTTAAATCATCAACAAAGAGAAGATGAGAGGTCTTCACACTCTGTTGTTTTCTAGGAGCCTAATTATAGCCATGGCCTAACTTGTTAAGTAGACAGCTTAATGGGTTAAGGGAAAGACAGAATACAAGCAGTGACAGAGAGTCACCCTGGAATATCCCCTGGAATAATAATTTGTCCTTTATCATGGCTTAATTGCAAAGTGGTCTGCCACTGTTTCATGGTCATTGTAATGTAGTCGATCAGTGGCAGGTATATCTTATACATTTTAAGCACTCTTTTATCCACGAATGTGGGATACTATCAAATGCTTTTTTTGTAGTCGATCCATCCCATACTTAGATTCTTCCCACTTATACAATTCTCCACTATGACTTTATTTAACAACAAATGATCCTTTGTTCCATATGACTTTCTTTTACCGCCCTTTTCTTCTATTGCTATAATTGAGTTTTCTTCTAAATGGTTATAAACTCTATCGGCATCAATTCCAGTGTATAGTTTATATGTTGTCAGAAGGCAAGTTATAGGTCTATAATTTTTAGGGTAGCTTGCAGGTTCACACTTAAGTAGGAGTATTGGTTTTCCTGTTGTTAGCCAGGTAAGTGTCTGTTTGGGGTGCACATAAAAATAGTTCTTACTCATAGCTAAATCTTTGTGCAAAGATGTTTATAATTTTAACCAGAAGTTAGGTACTGCATCTGGGCCTGGGGTTTTCAAATTAGAAGCTTTCCTTAACTTTGTTTCAAGCTCTCTGACAGTTACTTCATCCCATTTCATATCCTGTACCTTTAAACTTCTTATTCTTTCTTTTACTTCTTCTAACTATTTAGCATCTTTGTTATATTCCACAGGATCTTCATAAATAACTTCTTCAAAGTGTATCCATTTCTTCATTTTGGCGGTCTTTCAATTCCTTTTACTTTGTTTCCCAATTCTCTATAAAACTTTTTTGGGCCATCAATAAATTGCTTATTTTGTACTTTTCCTTTACATTTATCTGCATAGCTTCTAAGTTTTTTCATCTGTGCTTAGATTTTTAGTTTGTTATTTGCAATAGTATTTGATAGATTATGGTCAGTTCTAATAATGTGCATTGCCTTTATCACATCCGTCTTTCTAAGTATTTTTGTTGATCTGTTCCCTCTTCTATACTCCTCCAAAAGTAACACTTCTTGTCTCAATTGCTTTATAGTTTTCTCCATTTGATACTTCCATGATGGTATTTGATTTCTCCCCTTCCTTTCCCTCACTACCCTGTGTTCTTGTTGTAGAACTCTATCAGTTATCAATTTAGCTGCACAGTAGTATATCCTGTTAGTTCTGTTATATGGGTCTCTATGGACAGTTCTAATTACTGTGTTCATTTGTTTTATCAAACTTCTAACTTTTTGGGTTTTATTGACCTTCTGCAGTCTATTTCTTTCATTGATCTTAATATGTCTATACATCTCAAACAAATCAAACAGCTCCTCTCTTAGCTCATTTTCTTCTAAACTGAGGGCACATTTTTATTTTCCATTTCCTGAGGGCATTCAATAGAAAGTTCTATAGCATCTTCCTGTGGCACATTATCTTCAGTTTCATCCTGTGCCATCCATTGCTCTGTCATATGGAAAATCACTGGCCTGTCACTCCTCAATATTGACTGTATCAGCGTTTCCAAAGTTTCCTGTTCCTTCCCTTGGTGTCCAGTTTCCAGTGAATATTTGTACTGGTTTCCCATGGAATGCTCCAAAATATAGTCATATGGCACCTGCCCAATTGCTTCCCGTTCCTCTGGTTTCCCCTTAATTTGGATGTCCATTGCTCTCTTCTGTTCTGGTGCTTTCAGAATTAGATTTTCTACACTGAATCCTTCACTTTGCAGGTACTCCATAACCTCAGTTTATATTTCTTTAACTTCTCCATCACTAATCTCCTTTTCTACTTTTCATCTTTGTCTTCTTTTTTTTTTTTTTTTTTTTTTTTGTATTGTAAAGTTTTCCATGTCTGTATTCCTTTGCTTGTATTTCTCTTCAAATAACTTTGGTGCTGCCATTTTTGTATTGATCAGTTTTGTTTTCTCCTTTGCATAGATATTATGCCATATTAAATCTCTTTTTTTCCCATGTCCATATTTCTTCTTCAGATGTCTCCTGATCTTCCTGTTTCTCCTCACTCTGGTGAGATGCTGTGATGTAACCTGTGTCAGACCTTTTACATCAAATCCTTCCCTTTGCTGGCACTCCATAACTTCAACTTCTATTTTTTTAACTTCTACTTTGCTAATCTTCTTTTCTACATTCCCTCTTTGTGATATAAATTGTTTTATTGTGAAATGTTCCATATCTGGGTCCCTTTGCATGTATTTCTCTTTGAATATCTTTGGAGCTGCCTTCTTTATATTGATTAATTTGGCTTTCGCCTTTGCATAACCATAGCACCATATCAAATCTCTCTTTCTTTCCCATCTCCATATTACTTTTTTATACTTTTCAAAAATTTTTAGATTTTGTTATTTATATTTTTGCACTTCCTCAGATGCTTCCTTTTCCCAGCCAGATCAAAGTTTTTGGTCTATATACTGTTTTTCACAAATCTGTTGTATTAATGAACACACTTTTTTTATTTGAAGCTTCTGACAGTTTTTCTTGTGGAAGTATTTTTCTTTCCTCTAATTTCTCTCTTAATCTTTTTGTATATCTTGTGTCTGGAAATTCTGGGCTTTTTGCATAATAGTAGCAATACATAATTTATTTCTTATCCTCAATAGTTCACTCTATCTTCTTTATGGCTCTTCCTTGTCCTTTCAGTTTTTGGGATTTTTGTGGACTGTTACTTCCTTCTACAACAGGGGGGGGGGGCATCCTTGTCCTGGGCCTGGCCTGACCCCATTGTAGAAATATTTCCATATTTTGAAGATTCTACACTGTCATTTTTTCCAGCCCTGGCACAGATGGGCCTACCTGGATTGGACACTTTTTTATCCTGGGTGTTGTACAACCAGCTAGCTTTTTAAATTTTTTACCTACTTCTGTCCATGATATATGCTATATAAATACAGTCTATATATATCAATGTCATCTTGGTGAGATTTTATGAAAAACAGGGACCACCTAGTAAAGGTACTCACCAAGACTTGAGGATGAATTCAATTTCAGCAATACTGCTCTCCTTTGCTTTCTGACTTATAATCTCTCCATTTGGACCCCCTGTTTTAGTATAGCATATTAGATGTATTTATATTTGTGCTAAGCTAACCATGGCAATGCAGTCTAATGCAAAAAACTCAACACATTTTGCAATAAGACTTGAAATGCCATTTAGCATCACATAGTACACTTGCTTGTTGCCAGAATTCATGAAAATGCTGAGGACTATAGCTGATAAAACAGAAGGGGGTATACAGATACATAGACAACACATACACAATGAAAGAGTCTTATAAAACAGACAGTAAGAGTTTCACCTACTGCTGGATTAGAACCCGTGACAAAGATGCAAAATTAAGTTTATAGAGTCAATCATTACTTCAACACACTACAAAGGAATTCCAGGTCTACTTCTTATGATTGAAATTTCATTTGACTGAATCTCGTTTCACTAAAATCATAATACTGAAATTTCAAAATATTGAAAACTCATTTGACTGAAACTCATAATACTGAAAACTTACAATGCTAAATTTCAACATACTAGCAGCAACATGTAGACTACTGTAAGGGACTGTAGTGTGATCCTGGAGTTAGTATATATAGTTAGGGGGGTGTGTGGGGCACAGCCCCTACACTGGGTGGTGTGGGAGGCATATCACCTCATCTAGTTTGGTTTTAAATTGTTTGGTTTCTGTTAAGAGGGTACATAAGTAGTTTTTAAGTCCTGGAATGAGTTATTCATTGGTTTTCTAAGTGTGCATATCTATGGTTTACAATTTAGTATGTTGAACTGTAGTATTGTAATGTTTTAGTATTATGAGTTTCAGTCAAATGAGTTTTTAGCATTTTGAAATTTCAGTATTATGGTCTTGGTCAACTGAGATTCAGTCAAATGAAATTTCAATCATATGAAGTAGATTCATATATACATATGCATACGTACACATACATACTAGTTTTATATATCAAGGATATCAAATAGGTTTATCTTACCTCGAAAGTATGGCGTCTTCAAAACTCAATGGCTTTGTTATTATATTTAACTTTGGAATTATTTGGATATGTAAGCTAAAAGATTTCTTAATAAACTGTATCTAAAAAGCAGATGCATAACAAAAGTCATTACTCATCATCTTCTTTCGGCTGTTCCCGTTAGGGGTCACCACAGCGGATCATCCTTTTCCATTTCTTCCTGTCCTCTGCATCTTGCTCTGTCACACCAACCACCTGCATGTCCTCTCTCACCACATCCATAAACCTTATCTTAGGCCTTCCTCTTTTCCTGTTACCCAGTAGTTTCATCCTTAGCATATTTTTCCCAATATACTCAACATCCCTCTTCAGCACATGTCCAAACCAACATAATCTTGCCTCTCTGGCTTTGTCTCCAAACCTTCCAACCTGGGCTGACCCTCTAATATACTTATTCCTAATCCTGTCCACCCTCGTCACACCCAGTGCAAATCTTAACATCTTTAACTCTGCCACATCCAGCTCTAACTCCTGCCTTTTTGTCAATGCCACTGTCTCCAACTCATATAACACAGCTGGTCTCACTACCCTCTTGTAGACCTTCCTTTCACTCCTACTGGTACTCGTCTGTCACAAATCACTCCTGACACTCTTCTCCACCCACTCCACCCTGCCTGTACTCTCTTCTTCCCCTCTCTTCCACACTCACCATTACTCTGAACTGTTGATCCCAAGTATTTAAACTCATCCATCTTCACCAGCTCTACTCCCTGCATCCTCACCATTCCTCTATCCTCCCTCTCATTCACACACATATATTCTGTCTTAGTTCTAATGACCTTCATTCCTCTTCTCTCTAGAGCATATCTCCATCTCTCCAGGGTCTCCTCCACCTGTTCCCTACTCTCACTACAGATCACAATGTCATCTGCAAACATCATAGTCCACTGGAATTCCTCTCTGATCTCATCTGTCAACCTGTCCATCACTATTGCAAATAAGAAATGGCTCAGAGCTAATCTTTGATGTAATCCCACCTCCACCTTAAACGCATCCGTCACTCCCACTGCAGACCTCACCACTGTCACACTACCCTTGTACATATCCTGTACCACTCTTACATACTTCTCTGACACTCCCAACTTCCTCATACAATGCCACAACTCCTCTCTAGGCACCCTGTCATATGCTTTCTCTAAGTCTACAAAAACACAATGAAACTCCTTCTGACCTCTGTACTTCACCATCAACACTCTCAGAGCAAACATCACATCTGTAGTTCTCTTTCCTGGCATGAAACCATACTGGTGATCACTAATTATCACGTCCCTTCTTAACCTAGCTTCCACTACTCTTTCCCATAACTTCATGCTGTGACTGATCAATTTAATCACTCTGTAGTTACTACAGCTCTGCACATCACCCTCATTCTTAAAAATCGGTACCAAAACACTTTTTCTCCATTCCTCAGGCATCCTCTCACTTTCCAAAATTTCATTAAACAATCTGGTTAAAAATTCCACTGCCATTTCACCTAAACACCTCCATGCTTCCACAGGTATGTCATTTGGACCAACAGCCTTTCCATTCTTTATCCTCTTCATAGGTATACGTACCTCCTACTTGCTAATCCATTGCACTTCATGATTCACTATCCCCACATCATCCAACCTTCTCTCCCACTCATTCTCTTCATTCATCAACCCCTCAAAGTAATCTTTCCATCTGCTCAACACACTTTCCTCACTTGTAAGAATGTTTCCCTCATTATCCTTTATCACCTTTAACTGCTGCACATCTTTCCTAGCTCGGTCCCTCTGTTTAGTCAATCGGTACATGTCCTTTTCTCCCTCCTTAGTGTGCAACCTTTCATACAACTCTTCATATGCCTTATCCTTAGCCTTCACCACCTCTCTCTTTGCCATGCACCTCATCTCCTTATACTCCTGTCTACTTTCTTCATCTGTATGACAATCCGACTTCTTCTTTGCCAACCTCTTTCTCTGTATACTCTCCTGTACTTCCTCATTCTACCACCATGTCTCCTTGTCATCGTTTCTCTGTCTTGATGTCATACCAAGCACCATTCTAGCCATCTCTCTTACTAGCACTGCTGTAGTTACCCAGCTATTTGGTAACTCTTTACTGCCAATACTCCAGAAATTCTGTTTATGTTTTCTTTTCTTTTTTTTTTAACTTGAGATTGCTTGAAGAAACTGGTATTTTGCTTTTTTTTTTGTTTTGTTTTGCTTGTAGTCTCTTCCAATCCAGTTTTCCCTAAAGATCTTTTCAGTGAAAAGTGTGTCCAATCCAAGTTTTTACTGTCTGTGATGAGGTTATTATTTTTGATGAACGAAGTAACTTCTTATGTTATTGAAGATTCTACTTTTGTTTGTTAGAACTATTTTCATTCTGGCTGAATACAGAAGATGGACTTTAATGTTATTTTGTTTCAAAGAATTGATTAAGAGACCACAGTCTCTTCTTTTCTCCATTTTTTACTAGCATAGTCATTATCAAACCTTACTGCAGATTATCCCATTTTATTGGGAAATTTGTCCACACAGTTTTTAAGATAAATTCCTTGTCAAGAAAGGACATAAATCATACCACATTGGATTTGGGTGTTGATATATGTTTTACTGAAGTAGGTTTTCCAAGCAGTCTTATGGTCCCTCTCTATAGCAAAGTATATTCCTTTAAGTTGAACATTCTGGGAATCCATGTGATTAGAAAAGATACCATGCTCCTACCTTCTGTCTTTTCAGATACTCCACATATGCTAAGATTATTCCTTCCTTCACTGTTCTCTAGTTCTTCCATCTTATTTGTTAGCAAGTATTATGATTCAGAAGGAATTCTGTATGAGATTCGTCCTTGTAGGTCATTAAGTGAAGAATCCATATCCTGTATCTCTGAATTATGTTTCTCAACCATATTTTTCAGAAGCTGAATCTGTTTAGTGCTGTTTTCTTGCATTATTTCCATTTTATTTTGATACTGATCCATTTTAAGGGAAAGTTCCGGTATGAAATGTATCACTTGGAGATCTCTTTTTGAAGTAGTCATATCCAACTGATAGTTTTTGCTGGTGCTCATTTGATGAGAGCATAAGAATCTAGATGGAAGCAAAATGAAGTTGCTCTGACAGGAAAATTTACTTTTTTGTTGCTAAAACTTTTATAAATGTTTAATATGTAAAGTAAAGGAACTTATCTATATACTTTCCTATATTATAAAAAGTCTTGTGACATAAAGAAATTGCACTTCTTCTGCATGTAACATAGCCCTGGGAGGATTCATTAACAATTGTGTAGGCATTGCATTAAGCCTACATGATGTATGCATGTTAGCGCAATGAGCAACAGTGCTAACTGAATATGCACTCTGCTCATCATGCGTACATGGTTGCAAGCATCTTTTCACGGCCAGCAATAGTGTTGGCGTCCATGGAAAAGTGCTTGCAAGCATTAGCACAGAATGTAAACAAAACAGCTTTCAAACAGGCAGTGCTCACATATGACCAAGTACTTTAGCTCAGACATATTAAGAGCATGTACAGGGAAACAGTACAGAAGGAGGGAAGTGAAATGGGGGAATTGTACACAAATTGTGTTAAACTGCATAATTAATTAATGTGTCAGGTGAGACGTGTCGAATTTACTCTTCTACCACAGGCAAATGTGATGAAGTGTGTAAGAAGCATTTCTGACATAAATCTTTCAACAGTGATGTGATAGTAATTAGTATCAATGCCAGTACTACAGTACATAAGTAAAATGGGCAAGTTAATAAAGCATGTGATAGGGATACAAAGCTGCAGTGTAACAAAGGCAAGTGAAACTGGGATATACATGTTAATTAAATACTGAGCTGCGATAACAGCAAGGACAGAAGATGTATTATGGGATGAATGCATAGACTGCAGTTATTGCATATGAGATGTATATACAGGAAATTTATCTACGAAAGCCATCACCACTGCTGTATTCTCTACCTCAGCATGTATACACCAGCACAAATGGACCTTATAGCTGTAATGTCAGGTACACCAGAAATGCACATATTTTTGCAAAGGAATGACAGTGGCACCCATAGGAAAGGTTTATCACCTATGAATATGTAATAGACAAGCAAGTGCTGTATTGTTATGCAAATGCTAAACAGTAATCTAATAACACACCACATATATACATAACAGATGATGACACATTTCATGTCATGATTTCAGGTTATCCACTGATGGTTTCTAAACATCCCTGACATTGTTATGCTGGGCATGCTCACATGAAATTGCAGGGAACAGTAACATAACAGCAACTGAAGAGCAGCAACACACTACAAAGGGTTGTACCTCTCAAGTGTATAGATTTTTACAGAATGTCCAGATTTTTGACTAAAAATTTCAGTCTGCTCATCATGAAATTTGTAGCTTTCTGGCAAAGCACTGGAACCTGAGGAAACTGAAAACCTGAGGAAATTAAATATCTAAATAATGACATACATTTGAGTTTCAGACTTCACATCCTTTAGAAAATGCATTTTAACACACACCCTGTTATTCTAGCCACTTTATAAGTTTATAAGAGCAATATTTAACATCTATCCCTATTTTGGGGCCTTTGTCCCCCACTTATGCCAGGCTTTGCCTAGATTTCTTGGGCTAAGAGGTTGTGAGTTATGGTTGTAACAGAGGACCAGTTAAAGTTTCTCATGTTCTAGCAGCATGCCATACAGTAAGAAATTTAATTTAATCTCTCATCTGTCATTAAGCAGTGCAGTGTGATATAAATAACTGCAATAATAAAGGCTTGTCTACATGGCTCAGTACTTGGTACAAACAAGATGAGCTTGTTTGTACTGAGCTGAACTGAGGTGGGCTACTAGCCACAACTCTGAGCTGAGATACCAGACAACACTAGAGGCTTCTGTGCTTTAAAAAAGATACGTCTCCTCTGTTTTTTTTTTGCTTATTTATACACTGCACTTTTTTATTGTCTGCCACCTACTTTTATACTGTATTTATTTACTGTGTACTAAACTGCCTAGTTGCACTGCAATTGCCTGCTACTCTGTGCCTGTACAATCAAATTTTATTGCTTTTGTCACTGTTTAGAAAGCTTTGTTGCTGTTTTCACTGTTTGTTAAGTATTTACAGTTATTTTTTCACTATTTTAAAGCTATCTGTTCTGCCTTCTCTGGTGTTCCCACCAAGCAGTATTTAATTAACTAATCTGTTGACTGTTTAAATCATTCTCTAAAGTCTCCTGACTGACTTCCTGCCGTTTAAAATGTTTTTTCAGTGTCTTGCTGCTATTTACTAGGGTAACTAGTAGCTGAAGCATAGTCCAGATAAAGGCCTACTGCTTCTGGAACTGTTTGTAGTGGTTTGTTTGTTCTGAGCACATTTCCCAGGCCATCTCGGATTAGAAGGAGCCTATCTGTACCTTTGTGAGAGAATTGTGCTGTTTGGGGCTGATAAAGGGAGGCCAGTCTAGGGTTTGGAATAAGCATCCCCACGGGTCCATTTGAATCTTGTTAGATTTTCTTTCAAGTTTTAACTTCTGCTATTTAGCCCCTGCATTTGAGCCAGTTTCTGCTTGTTTGTGTATTGTGCAGCATCACGCACTGACAAACAATTGTGTGCCAAAGCTGGACAGCTAAATTCAACACATTTTCCCTTAAAACCCAAGCAAAAATATCAATTCAATGAGCGTTTTGTTTCTGAAAAGCCACACCTAGTGACAACAATCTTCAACCTAGCAGTATGGACAGTTGGACTACCCTTGTTCCTCTTGCCAGCTTTGTTGACTTGGGTCTGTTGAGGCAGTTTAGAAATTGCCTCATCTATATGGACAACCCTCTTCTAATAACTCAGTCTAGTACAGAGTATGAGAGATGTATTTACATCAAGAATCTTGAATTCATGCTCTTTCTCCCTCAAAACAGTAACACTGAGAATGTTGTCAGCTCACCCACCCCTACATATTCACATAGCACCACTACTCCTACACATACCACTAATCATACACATAGCATGCATCAAACATGTAAATCCACATATGTGGAGGTTCTCTCGAAAAACTTACTGAAAGATCAGTGACCTCCAAAACACAAGATTGCTACATCTATCACAGTTTTCACAGCACCCATGACACATAACAACACCAATGTCTCACCCACCAAGCTCGTAAGGTGTAACATTCAAAAAACAAGTTTTCTTGTCATTGAAGACTTAATAGTGAGACACATGGATGTTCCGCTCACCAGGCTGGATAAGGAAAAAGTCATGGTCAGCTGTCTGTCCAGTGCCAGGATTCACCAAATCATGCATACACTCATGTCTCTCAGCAACATGTATCATTATGACTCTGTCAAAGTTCATGTTGGTATGAATGAATTGAGATGTACCTCACTGGACTATATAAAGAGAGACATGGTTGAGCTTTCTGAGTATGTGTCCCAGGCAGGTATGTTGCAGCCTTAAGCAGCACACTACCTTCACCTAGAATGTCATAGTATAAACAAAAAATGATTGATTTCAATAACTGGCTTAGGTTTTGGTGTCATTCAAAGGGGATCCAGTTCCTGTCTGCCTGGGAAGCCATGGTCTACATGTGACACCTCTAGGCTTTTGGCTGCTGGCAAAGGCTTTTGCCTCTTCCATAGTGACATTTTTAGGCAAGGTCTCAAAAACAACATTGCCAGTGTGAAATTAACCAAGCTGAACAAAATAAGGGTCATGCTGCTAAATGCTAGGTGCTTAAACTAAAAACTGCACTCTCTAGAAGCACCTGTATCACTAGAAAATGTAGATGTCTGTGCAGTCACAGTAACCTGGTTTAAGGCCTCAGAGAGTACCCCAGCCCTGCAAGGCTACAATGCCTTCAACACCTTTACACTGCAAAATGAACACGTGAAAACCAAAGGAGGCGGTGTTTCAGTCTATGTTAAAGATAAATTCACCTCCCATCTAGTTAGACTGGACAACTCCATGGAGTTACTCCAGGTCCAGGTTACAGTGGTAAGACCCCCATTCATGTCCTAGCCAGGTATAGATTCCCCCTCTATAGGTCACAATACCCATGAAGCCTACTTAACCAAACTGAAGACAATCTAAATTTTACTGAACACACCTGTTATGGGGGATTTCAATTATCCCACCATCAACTACTCTACCCCAAACTCATTAACACAAAAGTTCCTTAACTTTGGGACAAATTGGCCATACTCCTAAAAGAGGAACAAAAATTCTAGATCTGGTCCTCACCAACATATCAAACAGGTGCACTGCTGTAACTGTTGTACCCTCATTAGTTACAACTGACCACATATCAGTCACTTTTGAAATGACATTAACACCAGAACTCACAAAGGGTGAAATCACACTAAAAAACTTCACCAAGGCAAACTATACTCTCCTAGGTGAAGGTATAAATGCAGTTCAAGCCCCACCCCAAGCTGAAAGTGGTAACTATGCTGAAGCTTACACTAAAGCCCTGTACAATCACTTGCATAAGTGTATAAACTCGGAAAGAATCAAAGCCAAAGCCCCAATCAGAAACAAGCTGCCACGGTGGACGTCCAACATCAACAAACTCTACAATAAATGCAAAAAGTTGCTGTCCAAGAAAACAAAGGCAAGGCGCCAACAATGGAAAAGTACCTTCCTCAGCCTCAACAGGCAAATAAGACAGCTTGTCAAATCCTCCAAGAGCGCCCTTGACAGAAACCTAGCAAGTACTGCCAAGGATAACCATAAGGCCTTTTACAGCTATGTACATAACATAAAGAGTAGGACCCAAGTATGTGAAGAACTGGTGGCCAATGGTATCACACACACTGACGCCACAGAGTTAGCAAACCTGCTAGTGGATAGGTTTGGAGAAAATTTCACTCCTTTATCCCCTCCTAAATTAAAACAAGCCCTCCCCCAAACTTCCCCACTACCTTACATATTTGAAGAGCAGGTCCTCAAAGCTCTGTCCAAGGCAAAAAACACAGCCTCTATGGGACCAGATGATATCCCAGGCTGTCTTCTAAACAGCCTAAAACATGAACTAGCATCACTACTAAGTAACATTTTCAAGTCATAGCCTAACCACAGGCATTGTTCCTGCAGAATGGGGAACAGCTACAGTTATTCCCCTCCACAAAGGTGGCCTAGCAATTGACCTGGGGAACTATAAACCCATAAGCCTGACTAGTGTCATTTGTAAGGCCATGGAACTTATCATTATGGTCCTCATAAATAAAGACATATGTTTCCTCCAAACCTTGGATCCTACCCAATTCAGCTTCGTGAAGGGCAGATCTTGCCTGGTGGATTTCTTTGAATGTGTGACCAAGGCCATTGGTGAGGCCAAATCTTTGTGTACAGCATACCTTGACTTGGAAAAGGCTTTCAACACAACCCCACATTCAGGCATTAATGATGAACTTAGGAAATTGAATGTAACCCCCTTCATTGTAAGATGGGTTTCCTACTAGCTTACAAACTGGATGCACACTATCAAAGTGGGTGACTGCGCCTGTTACCATTGGGGTGCCACAGGGGTCAGTGCCAGGTCCCCTACTGCTTGGTATATTCTTCTCAAAGGTTCAGGTCAAAACAAAATGGTTGTGGCTGACCAAGTTTGCAGATGACTGCAAACTAGGTGCAATCATTGAATACCCAAATAATGTCAGTATTCTCCAGGAGGGTGTCACACAGACCGGTGACTGGTGTATTAGTCATGGCCTCAAACTGAATGCAAGAACTGCATCATCATTCCCTTCAGCACAAATAATGTCCCTTCACACTATGAAATCAATAACAATACCCTAAGTATCCATGAAGTGGTAGGAAACCAGGGGTAACAGGTTGAATGCGACCTTAACTTCCACCACCACGTGTCTACCATAGTAATGAAAGCTTTCAATGTAGCACACTTGATTAGTAAAGGTAACACCTTTGATTAAAAAAGGTTATAACTCCCATATACTCAGCATTTATCTGCCCCATAATTGAGTATAACACCCCATTCGGCATGTATTGTTTGAAGCACCTACAGCAATTAGAGAGACCTCAGAGGTATATAACAAAGAAGATTAAGGGACTCCAGCACATTGCCTTACATGGTCTGACTAAAATCCCTGTCACTATACTCCATATCATATAGACTTCTTAGGGGAGACTTATGCCTGGCCTCCAGAGCAATCCAAGGCCCAAACATAATGAACTTACTGCATATCAGTAAATCAAATGGGTCTAGGGCTACCCATTCCAGGGACTTCAATATGGCTTGAAACTTAAGTAGGACATGTTGGAGGGACAGATTTATCTTCCATTGACTTCCACATCTTTGGAACAGGCTACCAATTCATGTGAAACAAAGGACCTTTATGACACTGTTCAAGAGGAACCTGGACAAGTGGATGGCACACCATATGTTATTACAGGGGATCACAACCCTCCCTGGACATGGGCAGTCATCAGTAAATGCAATCTTAGGTATTGACTAGCACTTTTATGGTACTACATTGGGTTGAAATGGCTAGGCTTAAAATGACCTCTGGGTCAATAGCCTAGTAATCTCCTATGATCCTATGATCCTATGAAGAATGCAATATAGAACATAATTATCTTGCAAATAGGTAATGCATGTGAGCAATGAATGACACAGTAAATACTTGTATTGTGTTATTTTCAAAGACATGCCAGGACAGAGATCAGAGAGATACATATCAATCATGGGCTCGACAGAAATACACACATCGGTCATGTCATAAAGAACACCCTTGAAGGGCTTACAGCACTTTCCTGTCATAAGGCATATAGATACCCTACCTTTTAGGACAAGGCTTGAAAAAAATGGCCCTCTCAGTGTGCTGTAACTTTTGTCTGTGTGTAAGTCACTATTGTCTGTCATATTTGTCTCATAGACAGATGTTATACATTTAAACCCCTGCCTATTATACGAGTATCTCTGCAGACCTCTGTACTGACTGGATGTGCCTCAACAGATTGCAGTGGAGGCTATCACAAATAACTGAATTGAATGTGTCCATTAAGAAAAGAGTTACCAATATAATATGAACTATCATATTTAGTCAGAATGCTGGAAAGGAACTACTCATGTTACTGTCCACTCAAAATTGAGCAGTGCATTATCAGTGCTTCTTTAACAAGGAAAGTATTTCCAATGTTTAGTACTCACACTGTCCCAGAATTGAACCACAGTTTATCTGTGTAGATATGCTATACAAGACAGTACTCAAGGCTGTGCCACAGGAGCACTCACAGTATGATGTTGCCCAAAATAACCATTTCACTGCAATGCAGTCACAACCTGTGATGCTATATTATTATCCAACATAAAAATAGATAACAATAGCTAGATACAATGGCATTTATGTAAAATCAGTACATTAATATAATGTTGTTCCTTTTAGGAGTTGAACAGCAAGCTATGTGAATCTACTGACTAATGACATGTGACTCAGCCATAAGAACTACAGTGGAAGTCTTAATACTGTTGTGACACTCCACCTGTGCTTACTTATTACATCAGATGTATGTGATGTAAACAATCTGTTTGAGTTAAAAGGAATGGCAAAGACCTCTCCCACTGTAACTACACACATTATAATGGTGGTGGATGTCATCCATACATTATAGTATAAAGCCAAATAATGCTAACAGGCACTGAATTTGGATGTTAAACATGTGAGCATTTGACAATGGAAAATACATGATATTGTACAGGATGAATACAAAATGGTAGAAGTGGCTCAACAATTGTGAGTTATGTCAGTATGTGAAAGCATTACATCATGTTATTGCTGCAAGGGACATGTGTGCCTCTGATTGCTAAACTAAGTCAACAACATGCAGCATATTATCTAATTATCTCATGCCAGAGGATAAGTCTTACTAAATATGTTATGTAAGGAAAATACAATTGCATATTATTACTCTGAATAAAAACCTTGCCATGTGGCAAATTATCATAGCTTTTTCTAAGCAGGATCAACACCTACAACACCTATAGGTACACAAAAAATGTGTTTAACAAGAGTGTTAGTGACATGGACAGTCACAATAAGACTGACACAATATAGTCTGAGCATTAATGGCTGGATTTGAACTAATTACCCAACATTACAAGCAAAAGATTAGAGCTTGAATCACAACACCCACATGACATGCTGAGGCAGTGAACAGCTAAATGGATGGCATCATCACTGTTTATTAGCTGGATGTTTATTTTAAAATGTAGTTAGAGTGCACACTATCCTGTACAGCTATATCATATATGTATTTGGCCACAAGCATCCTAAATGTGTAGTTACACAATGCACAAAGCACAGTATCAAAATCACACAACAGAGGTGAATTCCCATTCCATATGTGAGATACTGCAGGGATGATAGCATTATGTAACCATTGGATGACCAAAAAGTTATTTTCTCTGTGGATTCTAGAATCTGCTAGTATCACAGTGTGACACTGTAAATCCATTTCATAAGTAGTAGTATACATAAAGGTGGTTGTGAGATGGCAAACAATATATGTCAGTAATCACAGTCACACTATATAAACAGTGATGGATTTGAAGCACCTATGTATCCTCTTACACCATCTATACAGCACATTACCAGCAGCCAGTGCCACAGGAAAATACAAGTAATGCCTTTAGCATGTATGAAGGGATGAAATTAGCAGTATATTGCCAAGGAGATTTATCTATAAAATGACTTTTAAGCCATCTGGTGTTGTAAAAGTTGCCATTGCAAATGTGCACAGCACAATTCTGAATTAATTTGCAGTCACACTTATAGAAGTTAAGCACTGTTGTATTCAAACCTCCCACCTATCTATTCACACATTCTAGAGAATAATGTAAGAAATGCAAGAACCGCAGCTGAAGTCTGACATTCAAATTGCAACAGTTGATTTGTGAAGGAATGACTTCATCAGTGTGTTGCACCAGGGGTGTGGACAGAGAATATAATGTTTTAATTGTGCTCTCTTATTGCTGCCCCACAAAACACATTTCATTTGAAAATGGAAATGCCCCCACAAACACTTAAATGTTTGCTTCACTTTCCCTGTAAGAACATTAAATTGATATTTTCCATCTTTGAGACTCTTATTGGAAGGATTAACTTAGACAGCTGCAGACAGAGTATGATGTGAAAACGCCATGTTTTCTTTAAGTAATAGAAAATTGTTTTTACTAGAGAATAAGCAGTATGCCTAGCTACACCCTTGTATTGCAAAGAAGTTAGGGATGTGAAAGGTGGGTTTACAGGATGGTGGAGTCATGTAGCAGTTTAAAATGTTTATCTAGAGTGGAAGTTGACTGAGCTTAGCAAACTGACCCCCCCCCCCCACACACACATTCCCCATATTGAGCAATGAACCTCTTCCCTATCTAGTTACACAATGTAGAAAGCAGTGTTGCTCACAAGTGACACAGGTGAAGTCTAATTCTTAAGGGTAGAGAGTACACTTTTGTTAGGATAAGTTCATCAGTGTATTTCATAGAGGATGTTTCAGTAAAATGTGGGATAATATAGCTGTGTGCACATGTAAATGCATTCTCTTTAGGGAAACTGGATACAGCACCAAGCATTTTTCATACACACACACACACACACACACACACACACACACACACACACACACACACACACACACATACTCACATGCAAGTCTTCCATGTTGGGTATTGAATCTCTTACCTATCTTGTTATTCAATCTAGAGAGCACTATATTAGTTGCAAGGACCACAGGAGAAGTCTGACATATAGGTTAGGGAGTGCACTTTTGTCAAGATGATCTCATCAGTGTGTTTCAAAGAGGATGCCTCATTAACAAATGGGATAACTAAGCTGTGTGAACAGTTAAATACATTATTTTCAGAGGAAGTGAAAACAGTACCAAGTGAAACACATAGTCTCACACAAACACATATATGAGTCTCCTTGGTGATCCTCAAACCTCCTGCCTGTTTAGATTCACAATCTAAAGAGCACTGTACCAGTTTCTTGTGCCACAGGAGAAGTCTGATTTCTAAGGCTAAAGAGTGTACTTTGTCAGGATGACCTCAGCTGTGTGTTTTATAGAGGATGTCTTATCTATAAGTGGGATAAGGGAGTTGTGCGAACAGGTAAATGCACTCTTCTCAGGGGAAGTGGTAACAGCAACAAGTATTATCTACTGTCTCACACACACCCACACACACACAAATTTCTCATGGCCATCAAACGTCCTACCTGTCTAGTTACACAGTCTTCAAAGCACTGTATTATTTCTAAGCACCACTGGAGAAGTCTGACATTAACAATGTGAGCTACATTTCACCTTTTTATTAAATCATCTGAGTGTAACAAATGGTACTGTGCATCACAGGTTGTACAACAAATGCATATGTCTGCACAAGACAATGTAACATCATTATAATTGTCACATGTAATGATATACATCTCTACTAAAATTAGATAACATCCTTCATGTACATTGCGTTACTGTGAGGGACATTGACATGTTTCACATTATGGGATGACATATGCATTTTCTGTTGTACACCAGTGTATTATAAGTAAAACTTTTCTGCGACTTCATGTTGGTATGATTGCACACTTGTACTGTTTCATACTTGCACTACATGCATTGCAAAGATAAGCAAGTCTTACATTGGACAGTGTACAGCAGAATAACAGTGATGGATTATGTGAAAATAGGTTAACGCAACAAGCAACACATTTGCAGACATATATTAAATGGCTGAATTAATTGAGTCAATATAATTCTGAAATCAAGATCACTTGTTGACAAACATAATAGAGACATACAAAACTTGTGCAGCCTAAAGTAAGAATTAATTGATTTTTATTATTTTTATTTTTTAACAGTCTTTGAGCACATGTGCTGATTGTAAATCTATTTTCTGACCAGATTAAATGCATGAAAAAGGAGTGGATAGAACAGTGGTGAAAATGGGATTGGCAAGCAGAGTGTAGGGCACAAAGGAAAGAATACGGGAATTTGCAACAAGGTCATGGGAAAGCACCATAGCTATCCCCTTCTTCACAACATGAATGTATACTTCTACACACGATTGCATGACTTTGCAGAGTCACCAGAACAGTGAAGGGTGACAGCAAAAGAATATTGTTGCATGGCCAATTGGACCAAATCAGTTGTGTCAACATGACACACAGGTTATGAATGGGACTTTTTTTGTGGGACAAGGTACCCATTTTTTTGGTGGGTGCTGGTAAATGTGCTTAAGAATGAGAGATTCACGTAGGTAGGGTAGGATAAGAAGCAGCTGCAGATATATGTGACATGCAAGACAGACAGACAGGAATGGTGATGGAGGCACAAGGTTGGGAGACACCATGACTGAGTATAGGAAGTGGACATCAGAGGTGCACTGCTGTCCAGCTTGAGAACAGTGAAAATCTAGTCCACACCCTCAGAACTGTCATCACTGTCTCTTGCAGCAGCTCTATTGGGTCAGTGCTGGACATGGCACAATCTTTGCAATATGATGTAGGACCTTTTCAGTTCTGCTGTTATGTACACCTAGGTCCCTCTCCATTACATCCTCCACCTACCCTGTCAACTCCCGCTGAGTGACAAAATCACGACCTCCACTACTACTGCACCAGCAGCCAGGACAGAGCTACCTGACTCAGTTGGAACAGGTAGGGCTGAGAATGTGGAGGCAACACTGATAGGTTGTGACCCTGATGTGTTGGGTGTCTGTGCTGCCATCTGTGGAGATATCTTGGGCTGTACAGCAGTGGTCAATGTATCTCTCTATACTGTTGATCATTAATCTTCAGCAGCAACTTATGCAAACAGCAGATTGTCAATAAATTATAAACTCTAACAAAAAAAAGAGAGAGAAAGGGTGGACGAGACAAGCAAAAGAGATAATTCAATACATGGCATGTCACAGTACTGTATTTCTTCAATAAACTTTTATTATATAACCAAATATGATAATTTACTGTTGTAAAACTGTCACATCCATATATGGTGGAACTGTATTTATGTGTCATAAAATATACAACTTTCACTGCTTTGATATAAGAAACATCAGCCTTTATTTCCCTATGATGGATATGAAATATGCATTCTAATATAATAATTGCAATTACCATGATTTTATTTTTCCTGACATAATATTGCTGTTAATATCTTATAATTATTTATCCAATGATAAGAAGTAATTGCTGCTTCTGGGTACTAAACCTAAACACAGGCTTTCATATTGACTAATGCAAGTAAGTAGAATTACTGAGGAAGGGATGCATGCTTGCAATGAAGGTTGAGGTATGCCCGCTCAAGATGCTTGTGCTTGAGGGAATGAAAATTAAGTTCTGACTTGAATGTGGACCTTATCCATGCCTTTCTGAGGATTATTAATCTCTGCTGGTGCACATCATGGTTTTTAGCTATCTCTTCTGCAGCTGTAGAGTACAAAAAGAAAAGAAATATATATGAAAGCATAATGAGTATTTACATAAGCTGGCTAAATCATTAATACCATATCATAGACCGATTATGGTCTGGTATACTTGGATGATTGGGTGGTGTCTGCAGTCCTAAATGCATCCTTCTGTCAACTTAAGATGTCCTCCTTGTATTTCTTAAAGTCACTATAGTGGTGACAACATTGTTCCAGAGTGTATGGAATATCTGTTGCATAGGAAACTGCCTTGGTAATGCTATTCCAAGTCTCATTCTTATACTGATACCCAGAATAATCCTCCTGCAGCAGCCTACAGTTATAGTTCTTCAGAAAGAGTGCCACAGATATCCTGGACTCCTTAACACCCCACGTTTGTGCTCTAAATTTTGCACCATTATCTCCTTTGCCATCCATGACTGCAAAAGTCAAGCTAACAAAATATGTCTGAATTGACACTGAAGTCAGAACTTGAGGGAAAATGATTGTGTGCAAAGAGGCACAGTCTTGCCTACTGCATTTGCACAGTTCAAAGCAGACTGACTCCTTGGCAGACACATTGATACTAGTTACATTACATAGCAGTAAAGGTGTAAAACATGGCATTGAGCATTGCCATGTGTGATGCTCAGCCTATTGCCACAGGTTCCAATGTTCATCACTGGAATGCTTAATGACATGGCTTTTACTCCTTGCAGTTTGAGAGGAGAAAGTGCATTAATTGTGACATATTGTGATGCTGGGGCTTGCGCAATGTGAAAATAGTATTTTACAAGCTGGGAATTGAATCCATGGGATAAAGCATGCAAAAACTAAAATGTAGCTTATTAGCTGGTATTGCCACAGGAGAAGTAATGTTCCATTGTTGAACTTAGAGATTGCTAATTTCAGAATATATGGAGATGTGCTTCATAGGGGCCTGTATGTGTGCGGCTTTAATCAGTTTTGGGAATGCTTTCCTATGCAAAAATCAGTATTTCTGTTTGTAAATGTATTTCAGATGGATGCAGTAGAATGCGCTTATTAAAACAGGATGGTTTCTGTTACATACATACTTCTCAAGACATAACTATCCTAAATGCATAGATGGGATATGCGATCACTCATGATGATTATAACAAAAGTATTGTGCCCATCATCATATGCAAATGGATTTTATATTTAATATCATTGTTGTCATGTATAGGATATTGGACGCACATTAGATTGAGGTTGTATGTATAAAATGAATGATATATTCTAAATAGAAAAGTTTAATTATGCAAGGATTACTGATAATTTTCTTGCAAGAAACAAATTTAATATTATTATTTATCGTTAGTGTTGCAGTCCTAATCAAAATGTTGTAAGAAATGGGATTCTTACATCTTTTGTAAAAGTGTCTTGTAGCTGAATATGAACCCTTGATTAGCTGTGTTCTTTATCTAAACTCTTTGCACTTACACTTTGTGCCACAGAGATAGGTATAGGAGAGGTATAATTTCTCCACTCAGTACTGTCCAAAGTGATGAGGAAAGTGCACCATTGCCAGGCATATTTGCTCTACATAATGCAGCCTAAATTTAATTTTTCACTTTTTTTCCTTAAGTAGGGAACCATGTTTTGCATGCTGTCAAGTGAAGAGCAAATGAAAATTAAAATGACAAAATTTATTACATATTGTGAATAATTGCAATGGGATCTCTAAATAGGATTCAGAGAATGCTTTATGTGTCTTATTTCTCTCAATTAACTTCAGCTATACCTTGCAGCACAGAAATGGACATCTGCCAGCTGAATTCTATGCAGTAAGTACTATCCATGATGTGGAGTGTCGTGCAATGATGCCAGGCATATTTGCTCTACATAAGGCAGCCTAAAGTAAAATTTTCACTTTTTCCTAAGGCAGTGACTATTTTTGCATGCTGCTGAGCAGACAGCAAATTGAAAAGACATTAGAAAATAAATACATGGTACAGCAAAAAGCTGTCAGTAAATGAATTGCTATGACCAGAGCCAGAATGACAGTAAATTAATTGCTATGACCAAAGCCAGAAGTGCATTTAAGTGACACTTTCATCCTTCTCACATCTTCTTCAAAAATCAGAAATCTACTTTGTGCAAGACATTCTCAGACCTGTAGTTAATGAGAAATAATGTGAATGTGGACAGAAAAAAGCTCACATGCTGGTAACAAGATTGACAAGATTTGCTTTCTAAACAACAAAACAATGGTATCATAAAATGTGTAACTCAGAAAACAAACCAAAAAGCGAGATCACAGGACTCAGCTCCTCAGAAGTAAAAAGTTTATTCAAGCCACAGATGATGAAGGTAAAATAAAACCACCATAACTTTCTTAGGGATATTGTCTATACCTTCTATATCTGTTAATGCTAAAAATCTATTCCATTCTCTGAAAAATATTTTTCTAATTCCATTGTTCAATCCATTATATTCTAGGACCAAGGCCCTAGTGAAATCCTCTCCATTGGTGCATTTCACATAATTTGAGTCCATACCCCCTTCTCTTTCTTTCCTTATTTCATTCATCCCTTTACTACAATATATGGGGCAAACCTATCTTTTCGTCCTTTCTCCACTTCTTTTCTAATTCCTTTAATAAATGCCTCAGGATAACCCCTTTCTTTGAACATGTTTTCTAGTAAATCACACTCATTCTTAAAATCAGAATCTGAACTAGTCATCCTGCTCCCTCGGACAAACTGCCCTTTGACTATGTTTTTTTGCAGTGTTTAGGATGGGCACTTTGATAATGCAAATAGGAATTACAAAAAGTGTCCTTCCTATGTATTTTTGTTTCAAAGTTATTACCCACTTTATACATTTCCAGATCCAGGTATACCATTTTATTTTCAGATGTCTTGTGAGTGAATTTTAGAAAGCAGGTGGTATTGTTAATATATTTTATAAACTCATCCAACTTATCTAACCCTGCTGTCCAAAAAATTATAATATCATCCAGGAATCTTTTGTAAAGAATCCAGGATGATTTGTATTCGGAGTCTATAATATATTGGTCCTCCCATTTTGCCAATACAAGATTAGCATAAGAGGGGGCACATTGAAAGGCTATTGAATAGACAGGCCCCACAGTATACAAATTTTCAGAGGAATGGAGGGAGAAGGGGGAGGGGGAGATACTAGACACCCTCCCAACCCAATCTGCTCCTGACATAGGAAATATTAGTGAGGAATTGTTAGAGGTTGAAGGACTATGTTACACATATGGTAATTTTTCTATATATAATTTCAGTAAAGTTACAATTGAGAAAGAACACTTCACCTTACTTTCCAAAGGCCTGAAATTCATTCCTTATTGTAAGGGTGATGTTGCTAAAAGTATTCTTGATATAAAATTGTTCCTGAGAAAAGTGAATCTCAATATTATTCTTCCTAGTTTGCATGGTGGCCAAAGTGACGGCCTTAAAAGAAAAAGTACCTACAACCCCCACTCCACCCACAGCTAAAAAATCTAGAAAAGGTTTTGGAGGGGGCAATTAGGAAGGATAGTAATAGGTGGAATAAGGAAGAGAATATAACTAAAAAAGAGAAAGAGTTGCTATATGATATGAAGCACAACCCTGATATAAGGGTCATGAAGCCAGATAAAGGTGGAGGCATCATTATAATGGACAATATTTTGTACGATAGTAAGATGTATTCACTGCTGTGGGACGAAGATAGATATGTAACTGCTTCTCTAAATGAGATTAATATTTCCTACAACAAGATCGATTTGAATCTTTATAATATGTTGCAGGAAGAATTAATAGATCATAAAAGTTATAAATTCTTGAAAGTTGATAAACCTAGAATTCCTACGATCTTTGGGATCCCAAAAATACATAAAACCAAGGAGGATCCCCCGCTCCGTCCTATAGTATCAGCGGAAGGATCCAAGACACAAACACTAGCTAAATATGTTGATTTAAAACTAAAACCCATATGGATGAATAAAATAAGTATATTAAAGGATTCTTGGGACCTGTTGAAATGTTTCAATGAATGCAAGTGGCAAGACAATATTTTATTTATTACAATTGATGTGGTGGACCTATTCTCCTCTATCCCTTATTCGGAAGGTAAAGAAATGCTAGAGGAAATAGTATTTGAATATGACAAAATGACACATAAAGACAAGATAGCAAGTTTATGGCTTACTGACCTAGTATTAAAGTACAACTATATTTATTTCAAAGGTGAGTTTTTTCAACAAATTAAGGGTGTTGCCATGGGGGCAGCATGTGCCCCCTCTTATGCTAATCTTGTATTGGCAAAATGGGAGGACCAATATATTATAGACTCCGAATACAAATCATCCTGGATTCTTTACAAAAGATTCCTGGATGATATTATAATTTTTTGGACAGCAGGGTTAGATAAGTTGGATAAGTTTATAAAATATATTAACAATATCACCTGCTTTCTAAAATTCACTCACAAGACATCTGAAAATAAAATGGTATACCTGGATCTGGAAATGTATAAAGTGGGTAATAACTTTGAAACAAAAATACATAGGAAGGACACTTTTTCTAATTCCTATTTGCATTATCAAAGTGCCCATCCTAAACACTGCAAAAAAAACATAGTCAAAGGGCAGTTTGTCCGAGGGAGCAGGATGACTAGTTCAGATTCTGATTTTAAGAATGAGTGTGATTTACTAGAAAACATGTTCAAAGAAAGAGGTTATCCTGAGGCATTTATTAAAGGAATTAGAAAAGAAGTGGAGAAAGGATGAAAAGATAGGTTTGCCCCCATATATTGTAGTAAAGGGATGAATGAAATAAGGAAAGAAAGAGAAGGGGGTATGGACTCAAATTATGTGAAATGCACCAATGGAGAGGATTTCACTAGGGCCTTGGTCCTAGAATATAATGGATTGAACAATGGAATTAGAAAAATATTTTTCAGAGAATGGAATAGATTTTTAGCATTAACAGATATAGAAGGTATAGACAATATCCCTAAGAAAGTTATGGTGGTTTTATTTTACGTTCATCATCTGTGGCTTGAATAAACTTTTTACTTCTGAGGAGCTTAGTCCTGCGTTCTCGCTTTTTGGTTTGGTTTCTGAGTTACAGTGTTTTTTTGTGGCGTTCCTTGTGGAGGTGAATTACTTGTAGCAGCGAGATGGAGGGCACGCCTCCAAAGGAAGTAAGGAACTCTGATGATGTAGGACAGACCCGTAAGCTTATCGGGCAGCTTACGGAACTTATCAACATACTCACACCACTCAGTGTATCTATTTTGGCAGCTACTAACAGACCTAAACGCCCTGGTAATGTTTGCAATGATGGCGAAGACATAAGGAACAACTACCGAAACCAAGGGGAGCTTATAGGCGATGTAGGTGGCGTCGGCGGCCCCGGAGAAACTTTTCAACCGGAAAATACACCTAATATACTGCAGTCCAGCAACCATGGTACGACGGACATTAATTTGGAAGGAAGCAATAATAGAGGCAATGTGCCTCCACAAGGTACTGTTCTTTCTGGTATTTTCAACTATGTAAATACTAAGGACTGGTTAAGGTCCAAACCTAAAGCTAATTTCAATTGTAGCTCCCAAGATATACGAAATGGACAACGGAATTTTAAAGATGGTACATACAAAAACAAATTGGAACATTTAAATAATTTAATGTTCAAATTTAGATCACTGGAAATTGAAAATGAATATTTAAGTGAATGTATTTCCAGGAATATTGTGCCTAAGTGTATTTAAATTTCCGAATAATGTTGTTTATGGCACTGAGTATTATAAAGAGTTATGTGAGGTTTTCAACAAATGTGGTTTAGAAGTGCTCAAATTAATCATTAAGGAGAATGGTAGAGTTCAAGAAGCTCTACATAAAGATATAGAAACATTGGACCAGTACATACACAATGACTTATTTTTTGGAATACAGGAAGAAAAGAGAAAATACTATGATATAAGAAATGATATTGACCAGAAATGTAATGATATTATTAATAGGAAAATAAAAAAACTACAAAGGAACTTGAAAGAGTATGAAAACTTGACATGTTACCCTAAACCTTGAGGTTTCAGTTATCAAAATAGTTATTATAAACCTTATCAGGAAAGGATAGACAGTACTGATATGGTGCCTAATCCGGAATTACCAGATAATAGGGATGTAAATTATCCTGAGTATGATAGGGACTATGATTCAGCCTTTCCCCCTTTAAGGAGGTCTGAAAGGCTATTGAATAGACAGGCCCCACAGTATACAAATTTTCAGAGGAATGGAGGGAGAAGGGGGAGGGGGAGATACTAGACACCCTCCCAACCCAATCTGCTCCTGACATAGGAAATATTAGTGAGGAATTGTTAGAGGTTGAAGGACTATGTTACACATATGGTAATTTTTCTATATATAATTTCAGTAAAGTTACAATTGAGAAAGAACACTTCACCTTACTTTCCAAAGGCCTGAAATTCATTCCTTATTGTAAGGGTGATGTTGCTAAAAGTATTCTTGATATAAAATTGTTCCTGAGAAAAGTGAATCTCAATATTATTCTTCCTAGTTTGCATGGTGGCCAAAGTGACGGCCTTAAAAGAAAAAGTACCTACAACCCCCCACTCCACCCACAGCTAAAAAATCTAGAAAAGGTTTTGGAGGGGGCAATTAGGAAGGATAGTAATAGGTGGAATAAGGAAGAGAATATAACAAAAAAAGAGAAAGAGTTGCTATACGATATGAAGCACAACCCTGATATAAGGGTCATGAAGGCAGATAAAGGCGGAGGCATCATTATAATGGACAATATTTTGTACGATAGTAAGATGTATTCACTGCTGTGGGATGAAGATAGATATGTAACTGCTTCTCTAAATGAGATTAATATTTCCTACAACAAGATCGATTTGGATCTTGATAATATGTTGCAGGAAGAATTAATAGATCATAAAAGTTATAAATTCTTGAAAGTTGATAAACCTAGAATTCCTACGATCTTTGGGATCCCAAAAATACATAAAAACAAGGAGGATCCCCCGCTCCGTCCTATAGTATCAGCGGAAGGATCCAAGACACAAACACTAGCTAAATATGTTGATTTAAAACTAAAACCCATATGGATTAATAAAATAAGTATATTAAAGGATTCTTGGGACCTGTTGAAATGTTTCAATGAATGCAAGTGGCAAGACAATATTTTATTTATTACAATTGATGTGGTGGACCTATTCTCCTCTATCCCTTATTCGGAAGGTAAAGAAATGCTAGAGGAAATAGTATTTGAATATGACAAAATGACACATAAAGACAAGATAGCAAGTTTATGGCTTACTGACCTAGTATTAAAGTACAACTATATTTATTTCAAAGGTGAGTTTTTTCAACAAATTAAGGGTGTTGCCATGGGGGCAGCATGTGCCCCCTCTTATGCTAATCTTGTATTGGCAAAATGGGAGGACCAATATATTATTGACTCTGAATACAAATCATCCTGGATTCTTTACAAAAGATTCCTGGATGATATTATAATTTTTTGGACAGCAGGGTTAGATAAGTTGGATGAGTTTATAAGATATATTAACAATACCACCTGCTTTCTAAAATTCACTCACAAGACAACTGAAAATAAAATGGTATACCTGGATCTGGAAATGTATAAAGTGGGTAATAACTTTGAAACAAAAATACATAGGAAGGACACTTTTTGTAATTCCTATTTGCATTATCAAACTGCCCATCCTAAACACTGCAAAAAAACATAGTCAAAGGGCAGTTTGTCCGAGGGAGCAGGATGACTAGTTCAGATTCTGATTTTAAGAATGAGTGTGATTTACTAGAAAACATGTTCAAAGAAAGAGGTTATCCTGAGGCATTTATTAAAGGAATTAGAAAAGAAGTGGAGAAAGGACGAAAAGATAGGTTTGCCCCCATATATTGTAGTAAAGGGATTAATGAAATAAGGAAAGAAAGAGAAGGGGGTATGGACTCAAATTATGTGAAATGCACCAATGGAGAGGATTTCACTAGGGCCTTGGTCCTAGAATATAATGGATTGAACAATGGAATTAGAAAAATATTTTTCAGAGAATGGAATAGATTTTTAGCATTAACAGATATAGAAGGTATAGACAGTATTCCTAAGAAAGTTATGGTGGTTTTATTTTACGTTCATCATCTGTGGCTTGAATAAACTTTTTACTTCTGAGGAGCTGAGTCCTGCGATCTCGCTTTTTGGTTTGGTTTCTGAGTTACAGTGGTTTTTTGTGGCGTTCCTTGTGGAGGTGTATCATAAAATGTGATTAAACATGTTATCAGACCACCCTATGTAAAATTAAGTGGATTTGAACCATGCACCAGCAGTCCTTTTTTCTCTTAGATCAATGCACTTATACAATGTGCCACAGAGAAAATTACCTGGCAGATGTATTTTCTTCGCTTTAGACAATTGAGAGTACTAATGTCCATGCAATGCCACTAGGTTGGTTTGAACTGCATAAGTCAGCCTAAACTAAATTTATCACTTTTTCCTTAAGCCATGAAAGTGAACTTCACACTGCCAAGCTTTTTTGCAAATGAAGAAGGCAATATTTATCAGAATTATTCAAACACTTTTCAGAAATAACAACTTGAAGACACATGAAATGAGACACAGTGGCTATAAGTAATTACTGCATTACAGCGATACACTCAGCAGTCTCGTATCTAACTGCCACATCGGTACTATCATTATGTGTTACAATATTAGCACTTTAGCTAAAGCCATGGGAATGGAGAAGGGAACAGGGAACAACAAAAATGTTTTCATTGTTCACATAGCACACACAATTAATACTGACATAATTTCAAATAACTTATATATCTGTCAGTTTTAGTTTAGTTTCCCACATCAACACATTCATACAATGAAATTCATGTCAAGATTTATTCATGAACACCCTCATTAAAATGATCTTGGAAAGGTTTTGATTCATGCATCACCTGTACTAATCTCAATACCTTTCCACACCACGCCACAGAGAGAGGAGTATAACAACTTTAATTTCTTCACTCATTACTGTTCAGGCTGCTGAGAAAAATACAACAATGTCAGTCTTCATTCTGCTGTTGATGACATTCCAAATAAAATGTATTAGTTGTGACCTTGGGCAGTGAAATGTAATTCAGTACTGTTAACCACTACTAGTCAATGAAGCACAATGCCAAATGGCATGTAAATGATACAAAACAATTAAAAAATATAGATCTAATGCTTTAAATGTGCATTTCACATGTTTGTTATCTTCCAGCAGGAATCTGTATGGAATTGAACACTCCCTTTAGCTGTCACAGACAGAAACATATATTAGCAAGGAGAAAATAGTTTAGATGTATTGATAATGTAGCATTGTATCAAATCACATTGAAAGTACAACAGAAACAAATTATGAAAGTTGTCTTTTCTCATTTGACAGTACATGTCCAAATTATTAGGATATAACAAAAAGGATACCTATGTACTTAAACAATATTAAACATAAATTGCAAATACTGCACGTATATCCCTTTGTTTCTGCATGGTGTCTCATTCCCTTATCTATGCTTTCTTAATAGCAAGTATATATTTGTTTTATTGCATATGTTATGTTTATCAATGCTTAACATACTCCCTTGAATATGAACAACATTTTTTAATAAGGGCAGTAATTGTCAATAAAGCCAGCATTTGAATGTTAGAAATGTTGCTCTCCTAAATTATTCAATGTACTTTCAGACTGTTTGGCAAATCTTTTCTCCCTGACACAACCTCAGTAGGTGTACATCAAAGAGGGGAGTCTGTGAAAGCTGATTGTTCCTGCAGTCAGAGTAATCATAAGCACCTGCAAGCCATCAGCAGGGAAAATGTTTCAATGTTTGTCCTTGCATTGCTAGAGTGTGTACATGTAAGTGTGTAGGTCCTTACACCATGTTTAGATTCCTTACACTTAGTGCACATTGTGGTATTTAGGAATGCTAATGATTTTACACCTAATTTGCATACTCACAGTGCTAGCAGGGCTGACTGTACTATATAAATGTAATGGTGTGTAGGCAGTGCCTTTGTATCATATTGGGGAGATTGCTTTGATTCTGTGAATTTCATATAGCTAAAAACACAACTTTTATAGAATTGTACATTCTACACAGCTGAATTGTCACTGTACATTGCTATTTCTTACATAATTCCTTTAGTTTACATTAAAAGGTGAAATGCAGTGACTGCTGAACAGCGTTTGTTTTATCTTAATTGTTATTACTTTTATCCATTTCTTTTGGAATAACCATGTCTGCATATCAAACGTATGCTACAGAATGCTACATGACCTATATTTTAGTTTGTATTTAATTCAATGTTTGCATAGTTATTGCAGATGAGTGTATTCTAACTTTGTAGGAAGGCCTGTCATCTTTAACTGTGTTAGCAGAAAAAAGAAAAGATGTGTTCTGTTTGTGGATTTCTACCTGACAGACCTCCACAGCAGTGGAAATCACAGTTATAATGCTTATGTTTTAAATTTCTACTGTTACAGTTTTCATTGTTATTGTTAATGTTGCAATATATTACATACTTAAACATGTGGTATCTGTATTACAGAATGATTATAAATCATTGTTGATATTTGATTTTGAAAATTGTATTCATTTATTTATTTATTTATTTAGGGGAGGTTGTCCTAAAGTCATAGGGAGTATAAACATTTAAATTGTTGTGCGCATGATAAATACATGCAGTCACACATAATTAAGGTCACAGTTATTCTGTCTGTGTATTATATATGTAATTATGTGTGTCTGTTTTCTGTTTCATCACATACAGTGATATGGCACCCAAGAAAAAATCTATACCCTGCAAGCCACCACATAGTGATGCCAAAAATGAGGTCTTTATCCAGGCCTTACATTGCCATGGGGCTTTTCATTTATGGAGAGGTAGAAGTGACTAGTTTGCCCAAGACAGGATATGTCAACAAGTGGTTAATGACATTAGTGCTGTTGGAGGGTATGGGAGAAATTAGTTCCACATATGACACTGGGCAAGTGACATGAGAACTTCTGCCCACTGTAGGGCAATTGCAATTACCCAGGAACAAGTGTCTATGGGGCTGGGCCTGCTTCTTTCCTTTCCATACCTCACATACAGGCACTTCTGGATTGTAGGCTGACAGCCCGCTTGTATTTGGTAAGCAAACATTTTGTTATTGATTCTTCTATATATAATGTAGATTCAGGTCTATATGAAAGCAAAGTTTGTGTTGCTTTAGCATCTATTAAAGTTTAACATGTCTTTCATATAAAGAAAATAATAAGAATTTTAGAAAGAGAATATATGCTCATTTATATAGCATTAAGAGAAGAGATGAGAAAAATGCTTTGGCCAAGCACATTATCAGCAAAGGCAACGAACACAAATTTAGATTTGGTATTTTAGAGGTAGTGAAACAAAACCCTAGGGGGGGTAATATTAAAGGTCAATTAGCTTTCAGGGAAAGCTATTGGCAAATATTAACAGATGCAACTACCCCCCCGGGTTTGAATGAATTCATATCTATGAAAAGCATTCTGGAATATTTGTAATGTTTTGTATATAAGATTTCGTTATTGACCAATATTTTTTATTTTTTATTTCACAAAGCATGTTAGGTTTCACTAACAACATTTTTATACATTTAGTGCTTATAATGTTACGATGTATTGTTTTTATGAACACACAATTAACAACTTTTTAGAGTTTTAGATTTTTGGCGAATATCACTTTAATTGTGAGTTAATCAAGTTTTTTGGCGCCAAATTTAAAATATTTAAGCTATTGATTCTAGCAGTTTGATGTTCTGATGAAGCCTACGTTGTTTGTAGGTGAAAGCGCTTAACCCAGCTACTTTGTTTTTACAATAAAAAGATCGTTTTTTTATGCATATGGAGTTGTGATTGCTTGATTCCAAGGAAGCTACCACAGCGTTTTTTCATGAATCATTGGCGTTCTCAGCAGTTCTCACAAACACCGCTTGTACTGGTAACAGGTTATCTGCTGATTTCTTTCTGTATATAAAGAAAATATGTGATCAACTTGATCCACCTTTTCCTGTTTGCTGTGTTTATTGCTTCTTATAATAGGTGATCATGAGAGTGGCACTATGGAACTCATATCACCTGATATTGGAGTACTGGCAGTCTATGATAATGGTAGTGGTGATGAAGAGGCACAGTCTGGGGGTGAAGAGGGTCAGTCTGACAGTGAGCTTGTAGCTCCCACATCCCTTGCCCCATATATCAGACACAATCAGAATGCCAAACCATACCCAAGACACAGAGACTTTTGATATAGGACAAATTGAGGGTGACAACGTTGATCAAGCTAGTGTGGTTACTGCGGTTGCAGAGTCGGTTCCACATCCTGGTAGCCATTGTAAGGGCATGGTGCCACACAAAAGTGTTGGTAGGGGGTGCTAGGAGAAGGCCTGCTGTCCAATCTCCTCCTGATGCTGGTGTCTCACCCTTTTTAATTTCTCCAAATCTTTTGGGTTTCTAATACAATGATGGGAATGGACCTCATTCTTAAGACAAAGTACAATTAAAGATCATGGAATTAGTATGGTTTCACCATTTCATGTCAGCACTATAACCTGCAAGCCACCATATAGTGATGCAGACATTCTCTACACTTAGCCATTAATGTGCCCAGTAATGACTCCTTCTGCCATTCATACAGAGTTAAATGTATTGGCAGCATAGCTAAATATGTAGACTCTTTTTTATAAGACCTGTTGCTCTTAATACTATTCAAACTATCTGTGTAATTTTCTTCCATATTGTTTTCATTTCTGCTTGCAAATCTTGATATTTTATGACTTTGTGTCTCTCTGTACACAGGATACTGTAGTCACTGGGTATGGTGATTTCAATGAGCAATGCTATTTTTGTCTACTTTTCTTGGACCACTAAAGCTGGTTTTCTCGCATCTATCTTTCGAACTGTTGGTAATGGATAATCCCATGTGATGCAGACTTCATCATTTTCTGTGATGCGTTGTGGCTCATGTTTCCAGTGTTTTTCAGCCACTTCAGTACCATAATGTTTGCACAATCCCCAGTGCAACAGTCTCAGTACATTATTATGCCTTCCAGTATACAATTCTTCTGTCATTAGTATGTTGCGACCAGCAATGAGGTGTGCAACTGTTTCAAATTCTGTTTTACAAAATCGACATTTGTCTCTTTCTCCCACATGTTCAATGGACTTTGTAAACCAGCATGTACGTAGCCCACTATCTTGTGCCTCCAATATTAACCTTTCATCTCTTGGTTTGAATTTGCCTCTCCTTATCCGTTCCTGCATTCGTTCCTGATCAACATGAGGTTCTTCCAGAAGGTTTCTAAACTTGCAGCTATATTTATGCATTTCCCACATTTCTTGCCTTCTCATCTGGTCCTTCACTTTATATTCTTTTTTTGTTTTTTGGCATATTCAATTGCTGCCTGGTTTTTATCCACTTGTAGTTTGATTTCCATTCCTGCTTGATGCTGATAGGGGTGCTCGGAGGAGGCCTGTTGTCCAATCTCCTCCTGATGCTGGTGTCTCATTAGGAGCTACCACATGTATGTGTAGGGCCATAGTGGAGGCACAGGCATGTTCCACCAGGGCCTCAGAAGAGCTAGTGCAGCTACTAAACATCATGCAATCTGAAGTGAGCGACTCCAGGAACTGTGTGAGAAACTCCTTGGAGTGTGAATAACATACTAGATCTGATCTGTCTGTGATGGAATATCTGCTGGAGAGGGTGGGCATCCACTTGGCCAGAGAGCCAATACATCTTCTGGTGTTAGCAGACATGTACATACAAGATCCCACCCCTGAAGTGATACTAAAGCCACTACTCCATCAGTGATTATGATGTCTGTACTCAGATGTGGTAGGACACTATACTCTGTCACATATCGTCTACTCAGAGGTGATCTCTGCTTAACATACAAGGCCATGTCAAACCCAGAGTTGTTGGACATGCTGCACTTAAAGAAATCCCAATCCCTCAGAGCCACACACTCCAGGGATCTAAACCTTGTCATCACAATAAACAAAACATGCTGAAGGGATAGTCTCCTGACCCAGAGACTCCCCAGACTCTGGAACAGATTGCCCATACATGTCAAGCAGAGTGCCTCTTTGGTCCTTTTCAAAAGGAAACTTGACGATTGGATGGGAGAAAGGAAATTCACCCCGGGGATCACATCAGTTGCCCTGCTAGACAGGGGTCCAGGGAAGTAAATATTGTGGAAAAAAATAGCCAGGGAATTGTTATGGCTAGGCTTGTATAGGCCCTAGGGCTGATAGCCTAGTACCAACCTATGAACCTATGAACTGGATCGTGGTCCTGGATGTAGTCATGAAGAGAGCTCATCCAACAGACATCACTCACATTTATGTAGCAGTCTGACTTCTAACCAGGGCTGTGGAACTAGCAATTCAACTACTGGCAGAGGTGGTTCTCATGGTCAGGGATAACAATGCTGAGCTGACAAGTCTGCCATGCATGGCTCACACCTGTCCAAAGTGCCATGACATAGTGCTAGCACAATGCTTGATTGTGTTCTCATGCAGAGACATGCACATAGAAAAAAATGATTTGCCCATACCACTTCAGACACATGCAAGCTATCTACACAGTACTGCTGAGTGCTGTACATCTGTTGTTACTGGCCCTGAGCACTGTATGCTCTGAGAGATATACATGTGTTTCTTACTCACACATACTCACTTCATTGGTGTCCACCTTGATCTCCTATTCCCCACCTCACCCTGCACAAATGATGATGACTGTGCCCTGCCCTTTGCACATGTCTTTGTGACTTAGGGTTGCATATATATCAAATGCACACAGTGACTAGATAATGCTTGCTTACTCATAAGCTTGATTTATCAATATGTATTGCAGAAGAAAATGTTTTGATTTCTTGTTCCTACACATTTCTTAATGATTACTTATATAATTGTTGAATCTCATTGCATTTCAGTTAGTATTGTAATTACAGCATTGGAAACATTAGGTACTTCAGTCTTGCTTCTTGGTATAGCTATGCAAATGAGGGTATAATTGACCCAGTCTATGCTTAAAAGATGTTGGTCAGCTGAAATTCTTGATGCACAGAATTGTTTGTAATACATACGTGAATAAAGCAAAAATCTGACAGAAGAGATATTACTGACATAACTGTACACCTCAGATAAATTCACTGCTCAGGGACATATACTTATTTCCATATGAGAATAATCAGCTCTACAACTTATTTTTTTTTTCTTTACAGGTTCCACACTTACCTTGTCATTACTGCAGGTACAAATTGTGTCCTTGGGGGTAGTACCTGTCTGATGCTATCAGAACATAGCCATTACATGGCTAACTAAAGGTTGCCCTGTTTGAAAGGCATCAATTTTCCTATTTCTATGATGGTGGGAATCATAGGCTTTGACTTCAGCCCCCCACTTTATTTTGTTTGTATATACATGTGGAAACCTTTTCTGTTGGTGTACCTTCTTCCATGTTCCCCAGTTGTGGCTTTTATTTCTAAGAATGTACAACCTATGGTCCCAACACTTCATGGAAGTGTGCTACTGCATAGAACTCCTTCATAGTTCTTGCTCTTTCCTATGGAGTTCATGGGAAATAGATATGTTCCCTTGCATGCAGTAGCATTGTATTTAAAAACTGATATAATATTCTAGAGGCTGTTGCTTGTGACACCTCTAATATTGTTGTACTCTGAAATACCAGGAGCTAGTATATGCAATGTCAAATATACCTTTGCTTCCATTGGGATGGGATCTCCACGATTTCTCCAGGGCCTGAGGTGGAAATGGCAGAGGCTACATATTTCCTCCAGTGTTTCCTGTCTACCCTGAATGTTGTGTATTTCGGCTTTTCCCAGTTAGGGGTCGCCACAGTGGAACTGCGGTCCACTAATGATTGGCAGTTGATTTTTACGTGCTGAGTTGCCAGCCCTAATGCATAACCTTCAACGAAGGTACACCCATTCACACATGTCTCCACGCAGAAGATGCTTTAGCTGAGTGTCGAACCGGTCAGCGTCTTACTGTGAGGTGACAACGCTATCGCAGCACCACCACCGCGGATCCTGTCTACCCTGAATACTTTAACAATTTCTGTGTCATGCAGTCCTTGATACATCAAATGGGGTCTAAACAACCTTCTTCCTCTTGCCTTATGTCTAGTAGCAGCAGCACCCTGTTTAAAGATTGTTGCACATACAGCCTAATAATAGCAGCAGCAACCCCTAAGTGTAATCTTGCCTGTAGTCCAAAGAGTTTTGGTGTTCAAGGCAAAAGTCTACTCTGAGTATACACAACTGCTTTATTGCTTCATGAATACTGGGCCATGCTGGATTAGTTAGTTAGCATGTACTTCAGCTCTTAATGGTTTTATTATCATATTCTTCCATTTACCTTTGTTTGGCAGCTTAATAGCACGCTATCATGTTGGTAGCATGGTATGCTTCCAACATAATAGCTACACTACTGAATCTGCCCCTGGGTGTTATATTGTGTGCACTTCTACCCTTGTAAAGTGATTTTCACCATATCACTGGATAAACTGCTGAAAATGAGATTACTTAGAAAAAGTTGTATTCAATATGTAAAATGTACTCCATTTGGTCCATTGTTGTGGTCCATCTGGTGGATCTGCAACTAGCCTTTCAATATTAAAATAAAGGCATCTCTCATAGTTTATCCAGATATTCCATAGTCGGGATTTGTGTCACTGTTCAGTCGCAGCATGGGCACTGTTATCAGGTAATGTCATAATTAAAATCCTATAATTATGATTTGTGGCCTGTCTGAGAAGAACAATAGCTCTCTACTTGTGGCAAGCTTGAAATAAATAGCCAAGTAAGTTTTCACTTATAAACATACCTCTCAACCTCTCAGAAAAGAAATCTGGACAAAGACAAAAATAATGGGAGACAAAGGTCCCAAAATAGGGAAATATTTTAAACAGAGCTCTTATAAACATAGAAAGTTGCTAGAATAAAAGTTTTTATTTTACCATGAATTTTCTGAAGGCTGCAATGTCTGAAACTCAAATGTCTGCCATTACTTAATGAATTCAGTTCTTACCAATTTGCCAGGAAACCCAAAATTTTATGAAGAAGAGACCAAAAATATGAGGCTGAAATCTGTACAGTTGAGAGGTATGCTTATAAAGGGATGCAGCGTACAATATAAATTCTATAAATAACATAACAGTCAAGGCATCGGCACACAATTGCAACTGCTTTGTTAATTGTGGATATAGGCAGATAAAATTTGTATGGATCCAGGTCAAATTACTGTTGTCAAGTGTATAATGAAGTGACAAAACAAACAATTTATTGTATCAAACTGATTTGCATTGACAGTAGAGAAAGGAATAGTGGTTTCTGGTTCTAAAAATAACAGCTGTTAAGTCAAGAATCTTTGTATTTAAGAAAAGCAGCATATTCTGGACTGATGCAGATTTCAGTTGGGTATATGACATTGCTGTTAATGCAAACCAAATACTTTCAAATTTCAGGTCCCATGAAAGGCAATCACGTCTCTAGCTTGTTAATATGTGATGTACAACTGTGCCTAACACTCTCTAAAAAATATTACTTGTGCAGTTAGTGGTCATGCACTGGAGTGAAAATGCACTACTGGACAAACTCAAAGAACCATAATGACAGTGTTGCAGATGACAGTACGGTCACAGTGCTGTTTTAGATAAAAATAGTTAACCCCCCCCCAACATATCTTTCAGAAACAAATTTACATAGGCCGCATGCTGTTTTATAATAATTATATAATGATGTATATGACCCAAAACTCCATATCAGAATATGAAGTCTGATCAAAACTAATTACATCATTTAGAAAAAGGTTGTTTAAATTTGGTAGCTTAGTCAATGCACCTTTAGTGGTCTGTAACTCATGGAACCTTGCATTTTCAGAAAAAGCTCTACATTAGGAATAATTAACAGATATTTTTTATCACTAGAGTACTATCCTGTTTCACGAATGTTTTATGTCTGTTGTTAGCTCAAGAGCAAATTATTAAGATGGAGCAACATATCCTCAGTGTTTCCCAGAACTGCTCTCCTGTATGGAAAAGAAAGTCACAGTACTCTGTCTTCCTAAGTGAAATCTTTCCTGTCTATATGAAAAATGTAGGACAAGACAGTTTTTTGTGGTAGTTCTTTTAGCCACTTCAATATATATGCCCAAATATTCTAATTGTAGATTTGTACAAAGTAATAAAGCTAGTTTGTTTTCAAGAAAGAAAACAGCTTTTGTAAAATGCAGACTTTATTTTTACATACATTCCTCGCTTTAATTGAAAGCAATTAGTTAAGTGTTTGAGGAGGTAAGTATTCCATAGAACTGACTTTTTAGTATAGTGTTTAAGAGCATATTGTAGGACATGCTTTGACAAACCTTACTTTCTATTTATTCATTTGTTTATTTATCTGTCTAAATACAATGATGTCAGCTTTCATTTTTATTAGTCTCACTATCAGTAGTGGATGTTATAGCTGAGCTATGACTCCATGGCCTACATGCAGCCATTACCATTTCCTTCCATTCTATATAAGTACTGTATAGACTAGTAGAGAAGGGTGAAGGCTGCCAGTCTAGTCAAATAGAATTTGATACATAATTCTGGCATTTGTAAAGATAAATGTAAAATACAGGCTTGTGCCTTAAATGTAAAGAAATGCTGTTTCAACAATGAGGCAACATTGACATCTGCTGTATAGAAAACTCAGTCAAGCATTTCTTATTGGTCCTTTGAAATTAAAATTACTTTATGTCTATTCCTTTTGAAGTTAGAATTTGAAGTCGATGAGACTGGAGTAAGCATCCTACCTATTGTTTTAAGGCTAAAGTTAATGACCAGAATTTACACGTGGAATGTCCTTTATTGCTCTAAGTATAAAAGAATGTAAATGCAGTTTTGGTGTGGCCTGGGAACCAGGAAAGTGTAAACAAATGATGTAATGTTTTAGCAGAACTGCCGTTTCAATTTAAACAGTGAGAACCAGAAATTATTAAGCATTTTGATTTTAGATATCTAACTCAGCACTGTCTTACTCTATGTAAGTAAGTTATCTTAGAAGAATGTCTTCTTGTAGAAATAGCTAGGACTATAAAGATTAGACTAAGTGTTTTTCTGTTATGTCAGAACTGTACTACGGAATTATTTTAAGTTTCTGTGTGATGTCTGAACTCTTGAGTAGCACTGTGGTGTAGTAGTATTGTCTTGTGTTTTTAGTATTTATTATTAAATATTTTTAAACCCTTTTCAACTGTGGCTGGTCTATGTAGAGATAAAGTACGCTCTAGAATACATTGCATGCTTATAAGTGATCCTGTAATAAGCCCTTCCAATAAGCCTTGATTGTTTAGTCACATTTGCCATTGGATAATAATATTGCACAGTAATAATTGGACACCCTTTTAAGGGCTTTTGGGTAGCTGATAATTATTAGCTGGTGGTGGCAGTAATTAGTACCATATAGTCTGGGTAAAGGGACACAGCTGGAGAATATGTGTCAGCCTTTCTCAGGAGTGTCTGTGAAGTTGCATAAATACTTTTCTCAAAGTGTGTGTGTGTGTGTGTGTGTGTGTGTGTGTGTGTGTGTGTGTGTGTGTGTGTCAGTTACTTGGGCAGGGACACGAAGCACTGGTTGGACATAGAGGGTACTGGAGGTTAGCTTGCCAGCTAGGCTGAGATCTGGACCCTATAGCTGTGCCAGTAGGGAGTCTTATTGGGGACCTGGAGAGCAAGGGAGCAACCAGCCCAAGGCTGACTGTGATCTCTGTGTGCACTTAAGGGAAAATGTACTTTACTGTGTGCATTTATTATCCTTTCCTCTTATATGAGATGCCCTATCTGGTGTTAGTGTTGAGGATTGAGGCTCCTTGATTGCTGGGCCAGGGCATGGGCATCACATGTGGTTTGCAGTGGTGCGATCCACTTCACATTTGTGGTGGCGGTGGATATCCACATCACATATTAATTTGTTGGCAAATACTAAATGGCTTGTAGTGGTGTGGGTAGAATGAATCCTGTAGCTTATGTACAGTGATCTTTGAAGGTGTTTTGTACTCTAAATCAGCCATGCAGTGAATACTCAGAGTTCAGATCACAATTGTTTTATTTCTTTTGTTAGTTAGTTAGACGGGGTGAGCAGGCAGCATGTCAGCAGACGAGTATGGAAAGCTGACAAGGAGCCAGCTGGTGGAGATGTGCCAGGCTAGGGGACTGGTGCATGGAAACCTGACTAAGGCAGACCTGATTGCAGCCGTGGTTACAGCTGCATCAGAAAACAGCATCCAGGAGGACAATCAGACTGGCAGTGGAAATACAATATCCTCAGAGAATGGACAGCTCAACCTTTCTGTGAAGGACAATCAGACTGGCAGTGGAGATGCAAGATACTCAGAGAATGGACAGCTCAACCTTTCTGCAGTGGACTTAAAAATCCAGTTGGAGCTAAAGAGACTTGAGTTGGAGGCCAGGCATTTGGAGATAGAAGCCGAAGAAAAGGACTGTCAGAGGAAGCATGAGAGGGAAATGCTGACTCTTCACCAGAGTCATGGAGGTAATGGGGAAGGGAGTAACTGGACCCCAGAAGCACAACAGGTCAGTAAATTTCTTCCACAATTTAAAGAGGGGGATAATTTTGATAGTTTCATTCATATGTTTGAGAGGGTATGCAAACAGTATAGTGTTGACCAAAGGCTCTGGGTATGGTTCCTGACCCCCTTACTCCACGGGAAAGCTGTAAATTTTCTGTCAGAAATGCCTGACTCTGTCTGTTTTGATTATACTGCTGTAAAAAATATATTTTAGAATGTTTTAAGCTAACACCTGAAATGTATAGGAAAATGTTTTGTGAGTATAGACGTAAGGCAGATAAAAGTGTGTGTGAATATGTTGCTGAACTGAGCATCTATTTTCATAGTTGGGTGAGTGGATGTCAGGTCACCACTTCTGAATGGCTGGAAGACCTTTTGGTGAGGGAAGAAGCCCTTAGCACTTTGCCTGAGGATATGAGGATCTGGTTAGCTGATAGACAATGTGCTACTTCAGATGAGTTGGGGAAGAAGGGAGACCTATACCTGGCCAGCAGGGCAGCCCTGCACAGGAAGGGGACCCCCAGTACTGCTCATGGGTCTAAAGGAACCCATCGTGGGCAGCACATACTGCCACAACAAAATCTGCCAGTAGCAGGGGAAGCCACTAGTCAAGGTACACATCCAGGAGCTAGGGTTAAATGTTTTGAATGCAACCTGTGGGGCCATGTGGTATACAGGTGTCCACAGAGGCAAGGTGGGGAACCAAAGGTGAGGGAGCCAGTAAGTCGGAAAGACAAAATGCCAATAGTAGGTTGTCTTGAGTACTAAACTACCATCCTGCAGATGTCCTGAGTGGGAAGGATTTGGATGAGGCAGTACCATGTACTTATGCAGTTACATGCCGTGAGACTAGGAGACATGCATGTGGGTTTGGTAGTCTGAGGGAGACCCAGACAGACTGCATACTTGCAGCCAGGACTGGTGATGTTTTTACTTCAAGGAGTGAGCTACGCTGTAGCAGTGGGACTGAAAGTGAGCCAGAGCTGCTTGTGGGTATTGTTGCTCCCTTGGACAGGGTAACTGCAAAGATAGAGGTGAGTAGTAGTACCCAGGTTGACAGTGAGGCACCACTGTCAGAGGATGCAAGACTTCCTATTGAAGGGGAGCTGGGAAGGGTTACAAGGAGAGAGTTGAGATAGGCTCAGCTCTCAGACCATACATTGCAAGGCCTTAGGCAGGTTGCTAGGGCGGCACCTAATTCTCAAGGAAAGTGGGAATCTGTATACTGGGACAATAGGTTACTATACAGAGAGTGGACCCCTGGGGGAGGGATAGAAGGTGACAGAGTACAGCAGTTGGCAGTGCCTAGAGCCTACCATCTGCCGCTTCTAGCCATAACCCATGATATTCCCTTTGCATGTCATATGGGCATAAAACATACAAAGAGACATATTATGCAAAACTTCTATTGGCCTGGAATTTCCAGAGATGTAACAGAGTACTGCAAGACCTGTGAGTAGTGCCAAAAGGTAGATAAGGCAGGAGACAAGGTGAGAGCTCCTTTGATGCTTTTGCTTGTGACTGAGGAGCCATTTTAGAGGGTAGCTATGGATATTGTTGGCCCTCTGAGTACCCCAAGTTCCACAGGGAAAAGGTATATCCTAGTGGTAGTGGATTATGCTACATGATAACCTGAGGCAGTGGCTTTGTCCTCCATTGAGGCAGAGAAGGTGGCAAATGCTTTGTTAGAGATTTTCAGCAGGGTAGGTTTCCCAAAAGAAATACTGACTGACTGAGGTGCCAATTTCATGTCAGACTTGCTGGCTTGTCTGTGGAAGTCCTGTGGAGTGAAGCACATGAAGACCACCCCCTGCCATCCCCAGACTAATGGTTTTGTTGAGAGGTTAAACTCTAAAATCAAGTCCATGCTATGGGCATTTGCAGATCAGTTTAAGAGGGAGTGGGACAAATATTTGCCCCATCTGTTGTTTGCTTACAGAGAGGTTCCCCAGGAATCCACAAGTTTTTCACCCTTTGAGTTGCTGTATGGGCATAGGGTGATGGGACCTCTCGATTTAATTCGAGATGCGTGGGAATGTGAGTGCGAGTCTCACAATGAGTCTGTTGTGGCATATGTCCTAAACCTCAGGACAAGACTCAGGGAACTCATGGACTTGCCCCAGGAGAACCTGGCAGAAGCTCAACAACAGAAAATGTGTGGTATGGCAGGAATGCTTGAGCTAGAGAGTATGCTGTGGGGCAGCAGGCAATGGTTCTCACTTCTGTCAGACACAACAAGCTGCAAGCAGCTAGGGAGGGTCCCTACAAGTTGGTAAGAAAGGTAAGTGATGTTAACTACATGGTGTGGAAGTGCTAAGCAGATGGCTTGGGCACAAATTGTACCATGTTAACATGATGAAACCTTACCATGATAGGAAGGCCCTTGTGCTGAGCATTTGCAGTGGATTGCAGGAGGAGTCTGATAGAGATCTGGGGACTGACACCTCGGTGGAGGAGGTAGCAATATCCCAACAGCTATCTCCTACCCAGGTTCGAGAAATCCGAGAAGTGTTGCAGGAATTTGGGGACATGTTCACTGGGAAACCAGGGTGCACCCACCTGGTGTAACACCAGGTGGATACAGGACCCCAAAAGCCTATTAGGAAGGCCCATTATAAGGTGCCTGAGAGAGTCAGACAGTCTCTGATGGAAGAGGTACAGGAGATGTTGGAACTAGGGATGATTCAAGAGTCCAACAGTCCCTAGGCCTCCCCAGTGGTGCTGGTGCCAAAGAAGGATGGCAGCACCAGGTTCTGTGTGGATTACAGGAAATTAAATAGTCACACAGAGTCAGATGCTTATCCCATGCCTAGGACAGATGAGGCCCTAGAGCAGCTGGGTGGAGCTAAGTATCTTACAACCATTGATCTTACCAAGGGTTACTGGCAGGTGCCCTTGACTCTCAGTTCTAGAGAGAAGTCAGCCTTTGTGACTCCTTTTGGCTTGTATGAGTTCACAAATATGCCCTTTGGGATGAAGAATACCCCATCAATTTTCCAGAGGCTGGTAGATAATATCCTAGCAGGAGCAGGAGGGTTTGCCCTTGCTTACCTAGATGATATTGCCATCTAGAGCCATTCCTGGCCAGAACACCTTCAGCATGTCAGGGAGGTGCTGGGCAGACTACATAGGGCAGGGTTGACCATTAAATCGAGCAAATGTCAGGTGGGAATGGCAGAGGTCTCCTACCTAGGACCTTGAGTGGGGAGTGGTAAGATAAGGCCAGAACCTACCAAAGTGGAAGCCATTCAGACATGGCCTGCACCTATTACCAAAAAGCAGGTGAGGGCATTCGTAGGGACAGCAGAGTACTACAGACAGTTCATCCCCAGTTATAGTACCATAGCTGCTCCCCTCACAGACCTAACAAGGAAGAACATGCCAGATAAGGTAGTGTGGATCCCAGCATGTGAGCAGGCATTCCAGAAGCTTAAAGAAGTTTGGGAGGACCCCCTGTGTTAGCTAGTCCAGATTACAGCAAATAATTTGTTGTTCAAGTGGATGCTTCGAACCATGGGGTGGGGGCTGTACTTAGCCAGATTTCATCAGAGGGAAAAAGCACCCAGTGGTTTATCTCAGTCATAAGCTCCAACCCAGGGAGGAATGCTATGCAGCTGTAGAAAAGGAATGTCTAGCCATAGTGTGGGCACTGCAGAAACATAATCCTTATTTGTATGGAAAGAAATTCACTGTTATGACAAATCATAGCCCTCTAACATGGTTAAACAGAGCTAGCCAGCAAAATGCCAAGTTGCTAAGATGTAGCCTGGAGTTGCAAGCATATATGTCAGTGCAGCACCACAGTGGAAATAGCAAGCCAAGGCAGATGGGCTCTCAAGACAGGGAATGGGGCGAGGTACACTCAGATAGACCTAATCCTCTCAAGCGGCATTTATCAAGGGTCACTTGAAAAACTAGCTTGAGTTCTTGGAGGGAGAGATGTGAAGTTTGGTAGAGAAGGGTGAAGGCTGCCAGCCTAGTCAAATAGAATTTGATACATAATTCTGGCATTTGTAAATATAAATGTAAAATACAGGCTTGTGTCTTAAATGTAAAGAAATGCTGTTTCAACAATAAGGCAACATTGCCATCTGCTGTAAGGAAAACTAAGTCAAGCATTTCTTATTGGTCCTTTGAAATTAAAATTACTTTATGTCTATTCCCTTTGAAGTTAGAATTTGGAGTCGATGAGTGTGGAGTAAGCATCCTGCCTATTGTTTTAAGGCTAAAGGTAATGACCAGAATTTACATGTGGAATGTCCTTTATTGCTCTAAATGTAAAAGAATGTAAATGTAGTTTTGGTGTGGCCTGGGAACCAGGAAAGTGTAAACAAATGATGTAATGTTTTAGCAGAACTGCAGTTTAAATTTAAACAGTGAGAACCAGAAATTATTAAGCATTTTAATTTTGGATATCTAACTCAGGACTGTCTTGCTCTATGTAAGTAAGTTATCTTAGAAGTATGTTTTCGTGTAGAAAAAGCTAGGACTATAAAGATTAGATTAAGTGCTTTTCTGTGATGTCAGAACTGTACTTGGAATTATTTTAAGTTTCTGTGTGATCTCTGAACTCTTGAATAGCACTGTGGTGTAGTAGCATTGTCTTGTGTTTTTAGTATTTATTATTAAATATTTTAAACCCTTTTCAACTGTGGCTGGTTTATGTAGAGATAAAGTAATCTCTATAGTACATTGTATGCTTATAAGTGATCCTGTAATAAGCCCTGCCAATAAGCCTTGATTGCTTAGTCACATTTACCATTGGATAATAATATTGCACAGTAATAATTAGACACCCTTTTAAGAGCCTTTAGGTAGCTGGATAATTATTAGCTGGTTGTGGCAGTAATTACTACTGTATAGTCTGGGTAAAGGGGCACAGCTGGAGAATCTGTGTCAGCCTTTCCCAGGAGTGTGTGTATTGTGTGTGCGTGTATTCTGTGTGTGTGTGTGTGTGTGTGTGTGTGTGTGTGTGTGTGTGTGTGTGTGTGTGTCAGCTACTTGGGCAGGGACATGAAGCACTGGTTGGACAGAGAGGGTACTGGAGGTTAGCTTGCCAGCTAGGCTGAGATCTGGACCCCATAGCAATGCCAATGGGGAGTCTTATTGGGAACCTGGAGAACAAGGGAGCAACCAGCCCCAGACTGACTGTGATCTCTGTGTGCACTTAAGGGAAATTGTACTTTACTGTGTGTATTTGTTATCCTTTCCTCTTATATGAGATGCCCTCTCTGGTGTTAATGGTGTGGATTGAGGCTCCTTGATTGCTGGGCCAGGGCATGGGCGTCACAAGTACTATGTTCACATCTTTGAATATGGCATTAAACTGAGGTTCTATATGCTCTGACAGGTCTAATTGTGTATTATTTCAGTTTTCAGTGGAATTTCTAGTAAAAAAAGAAAGCATTTATAAATGTTGCTAGTGCTTTAGTCACCTTATCAATAATTTCTTGTACTGGTATTCTTGAAAGACAATTTGCACTGCCATGTCCCTTAGAAATGCTTTATTTATTCTAGTATTTTAGCCCGTCTCTGCATATGTGCTGCTGACATGGTGGATGTACTCTTATTCTCACCAAACAATATTAGGAGCATTTTATGATATTGAACAGCAAGGGTACTGATGAATTTCCTTCACTCCACAAATCAAAACAAGGAGCCAAGAACCCCTTTTCCAATCTGTAAATTCCTATTCTTTGTTGGTAAAACAGTTCTAAAAGCAACAATTGATGTTTTATTATCTGAAAACGTGATTTTGAATAATAGCTCAAACACCTAATATGGAAGCATCACATACTAGTGTAAATTTTGGTCATAATGCACAAACACTTTTGGTTGCACTCCATAGGACCATCCTAATGTCTTGCCTACCTGCAGTTAATCAGCCTATTTGTTCTATGAGGTAAGAGTGAGATGTTCCTGGGTTAGGTGAGAGGCAAATGCCTCATTTGTTCCTACCCAGGTAGCACCTTCCCTCATTGGGTGGGACTGTCTGATCAGCTGTGTACTGCCTGCCACAGGGAGAATGCTTCCCAACATTCATTCTTCTACGTGTGCATGCAAAGTTACAGCACATGCTCTTAGAATCCTGTTCTGTGGGTGCAACATCAAAAGCTTCTACTAGGTAAAACCCAAATTGTGACCTGCAGCCACCTGCTTTCCCTGCAGAATAGGTTGGGCATCAGTGGCCATTCATTGCTATCATTCCTGGCCAGCCCTGTCAAGCACCTGAGAAGCTAATCAAACTCAGGTCACCTGGACCATAGCTGGGCCTTCATCGCTGTTCATCAATGACCCAGTACAATTCAAAGACAATTCATCATACAAGTAACTCTTCACATTAATTGCACGGCATTATTAGGATTTCCATTGCTGTGGAACTGGAATTTGTTGTTTCAGTAATATTTACAAGGGTGTTAGTACTGTGTTTGGATTAGGTACAAAGTTTCCACAGTAGTTGCATAAACGAAGAAATATGCTTACCTTTCACAGATTGTGTGTGTGTGTGTGTGTGTGTGTGTGTGTGTGTGTGTGTGTGTGTGTGTGTGTGTGTGTGTGTGTGTGTGTGTGTGTGTGTGTGTGTGTGTGTGTGTGTGTGTGTGTTGTGTGTGTGCCTGTCTGTCTGTTTCACAGGGACACCTCATGAGTTGCTTTTATGTCCTTTGAAAGATATGTTTTCTATTTACCACATTCCACAAATATTCAGTCCATAACTTGCCAAACTCATATTTGGATTTATTTCATGGACTGCAGGCTTTCAATCTCTTTCATACTTAAATTACTGAAGTGTTCACTCTTTTTTCACAGTAACCAGTGAATTGTCAGTGTATACCACCACATTGTGTACGAGTATCAGCAGCATTGTTTATAGTTGCCTACAGTCAGTAGCTCAGTGTGGAAGGAAATAATAAAAATATAAAGTTAAGTGATGAAAGATAACATTTAATGAAATTGGTAGAAGTAGATAGGAATGGTATAATATAGTCATGAAAAATATTACTTGGTGTATCCATGAAAATAATTAAAGATGAGGAAAAGAATACTTTAAAAAATAGAAGGATAAGGTCTGAGATGCTTTATAAAGTCAAGGATTTTCTGCTGAGAATTAATAGGAAATAGGCCTCGGATTCACAAATGTCGTGTTTATGATTATGGACAAGTCATCCCTGTTTACTATATGTGTAATGAGATTGAAACTGTTAAGGAATGCATGCAGCCATACAAGTGTGCATAACAAGCCACTTATCATCTTGGTTACAGTGTAGATCCATTGGAAGCTCATGTTGAATTCCTTCATAGCTGCAGTAATGTGTTAGCAGCTGTTGTAAACATTGAATAAGCACAACACTCTAGGGTAGTCATCTTGCTGCTGTGCATTCAGTTGGGAGTGGTCACTTGCACATCTATTGTTGTGAGTTATGGACACATATTTATAAAGAAATGTGCTGTGGACAGAAGAAGGGAAAGTTTGTTAAAGGTACAGGCAGGAGTACAGCCACAGAACCACACATATAATTGACACAATACTGCACAGGGATTTTGTGGCAAATCCAGGGATGCAGAAGACAGTGAAGAGGAAGGCATGATATGTGCAGACAGATAGGAAACTGAACTACTTGAAATTGATAAACAAATGTGAAATTCACACATAGTAGGTGGGGTACAGAAATATAACAAGATGTAACAACTGAAACCAGTTATGATATCAGCACATGGTGATCATCGTACCTGGACTATAATGTAAATGTCAAAATAGACAACTGCAACTCTGAGGGAATTTGACCCTTGCATTCTGTTTGCTTCCACTTTGTTCAGATTTTATTTGCAAGCAGAGCCATGAAAGGAGTCATGCTGAAGGTATCAATAACGTATATTATCAGGTAATTGCTACACATTTACAGAATGGAAGCAGAAAAAACAGTACAACCCTGAAGAGATTTGAACTTTGCAAGCTGATGCTGACTCTCTATGAAACACTTTATTTACAAGCTGAGGGTCAGAAGGAGTCTTACTGAAGGTCCAGTGAAGTGTTGTAGCAGGTGATTGTTGTACATTTATAAATGGAAGCAGAAAAATAATGAATACAACCCTGAAGGCATTTGAACCCTGCACATTGTTCACTAATACTTCACAAATCACTGCATGCACAAACTTAGCCATTTACCTTATTTTCTGTTTGCACACTGCAGTGCAATTGCACACAGTTCATTTGCATAACTAATGACAGCCAAGGTCAATATACTTAGCAGATGATGGTGATTGGATGTACTTAAGGCCATATAAAGAGAAGTTCCAGTCCTCGTTGATAATACATGGGCATTGGTAGTGATAGTCTCAATCTGTCATGCACAGTATGACCACAAAATGATTAGTGATTTAGAAGCCTTATATGGGCACATGTCTGGCATGTTTATCTATTTTTTGACTAGCTGAAAGGTTGAAAATTTTAGTATAGGAGGAGATGTAAAGGTGAAGAAAGCAGACGGTAGAACAAAATGTCGACAAATAATCAATGAGCTGGGTGGAGGTGACATATGGGGAAAATACTTTATTAGTGGGACAAGTTCCAATTTTATAATTTTTTAATATAAGGGTAAGTTAAGGAAAAAATTATGGGAAGTAAGAGGAAGGTCCCAGGGTTAGATTAGGCAGCAGGAAAAGACAGACATAAGAGAGAGTGTGTGTAAACAATGAGTGAGGGGAACACAGGCACATTTGCATATAAATATAGATATAGACATATATATATATATATATATATATATATATATATATATACACACACACACACACACACACACACACACACACACACACACACACACACACACACACACATCTATATATGGATCTATGTCAGATGATCGCATTTTCAGAAACTCGAAATTCATATGGATGAGATCATATGATCGAGTTTCTGAAAACTCAAACATCAAAAAAAACCACAAAAATTTTCTTTTTTATGTTTATGCAGTGGGACAAGCCCCCCTTCACCCCCTATGTAGAGGACAGTTGCCCCCACACCACTTGCAAATTATATATACCAACTCTGAGATTGCACTACAGTGAAGAAAAGAGTAAATTTCTTGATCCTCGTTGTACCACAATCTCCATTCAAAAGCTTCCAGTTTTCAAAAACTCAGTCATATGGTCTCAATCATATGAATTTGAGTTTCTGAAAATGCTATCAACTGATAGAGATCCACACACACACACACACACACATATATAGATGGATATATAGATATATATTTTTATATTATTTTCTCATGAATCAAAGTCCCTGTCCATCAATCTAGCATTTCCTACTGACTATGTTACATTCTTTCCCCATCCTGCCTCAACTCATTTTCTTTGTTCCTTCTTTGTTTGCCTTGTGTCTAACAGCTGTATCACATCCATAGTTCATTTCTTTCACCATTCAGTCATTATATTATTCCTAACACCATTTAATATATTATTTGCACATAATGGAGATTTTCCTTTCTTTGTATCTTCTTACTTTCAGTTTTATTTTGCTCTTTCTTCTCCTAATCCTTATCGTTCTCATTCCTTATGATCATTCTGTTTTTGCTCTTCTCCTGTCTTCAACTCTCTCTTCTCTCCTCCATCAGTATCTAATACTGCATACTTATTTTTAGCTTGTATTTGATCTCTCTGTCTGCAGACCACTCCATTCTTCATTTACTCTATAATTTCCAGTATTTTCTGTATTTTCTTCTTCACTTGATTCCCTGTCATCTTCACAAATGGCTTCAGCGACAAGTTCAACTAAAATATCAGTCTTCTTGCATACTGTTTTACATTTCTTAATATGCCTCCTCTTCCCACATTGCTGACCTCTTCTTTTGTTAGAATCTTGCACTAAATATACTGTTTGTTCACATGAAAAAACTTTTCTCCAAGGGAATTGATGTAATATGTGCCTGTTGGTTTTATCACCATTTGTTCCATTTTTGTAGATCTTGCATGTTTCGGACTTCAGCGTACATCACGTAACTCATCTCTTGTCCATTTTTTCCTTATCATATATTTATATACAGCTTTACTAATGTCCTGCTATGTTCTTGCTAATTATTTGCATATTTGTGTGTGTGACTTCACCTGCTATATGTGGTGGTATAATATATGTTGTGTCAACCCATAATTTTCCATTAGCAGGCCAGAATCATATCTGAAAATACTCACCTGTGATTAGTATTCTCTTCAATTTAACAAGAGAACATCAATACAATATATAAATGAAATAACATCCCATATGCCTATTATCATAAATGAAATAAATAAATGAATGGCAAAGCAGTTAATTTGCATCGTATTACTTCTAGTCTATGCACAGTGCAAACTATGTGCATCTACACCAAATTTACTTTTTTCAGTTCCTAATGTATTTCCTAAAATATATATATATATATATATATATATATATATATATATATATATATATATATATATATATATACATTGACAAAAATATCTATCTATCTATCTATCTATCTATCTATCTATCTATCTATCTACCTATCTATCTGTGTCTGTATGTGTATATGTCATCTGCCTTTAAAAGAACCTTACTGACATACTGCATTATAAATGGGAACATAATGAAAAGAAGGAAGAGCGAATATAAAGAGGTCTAGCCTATGTATAATAGATAAGTCATAACTGTGATCATCTGTCATATAAAAAGAAGCTTACACTCAGTCAGATTATCTGTATGTCTATCTATTTATCACAATGTGGTCTGTTCATACGTTTGTTCTGTATGTTGCAATATATATTATTTACAAATACATTATACTTATTAAGCAGATTAAACAGATTTCTTATGTAGTTAATAATGTAATATCAAGTATCATATCAGCTTAATATTTTTATCAAAGATAATGTTTTACTTTCTCTGAAACAGAAATGCTACATCGACATAATGAAAGAAAGTACCATAGTTAGCGTAGTCAGAAATGCTGTAGTCAATAGAAATATGAGAAGTGATTATAATGAAATACCTGGCACTGTGGTAGGTGAAATCAAAAATTGTATTCATTATTAGAACCTACTTTTCCAAAATCTGTCTGTAAGGTATTTAGTTGCTTGTTGAGTAGTACATACATTTATTTGACAGATAGGTAAGTTCAGCCTATAGAGAGCAATAAATGGTGTGTATAATGTTAGAAGGAGTAACTTATTCTCATTTAAGTGATATGGCTTCCTATTGTAACTTCAAGGAATGAAACTGTGATCCTATAACTGTGAAAGTTTGTGTGATTACATGAAAATACAACTTAATTTAAAAATTTAGAGGAGAGACATTTTTTTTCTCCCCCTCCACATTATCCTTTTGTTCCCTACCTATTGCCCCATATATATCACTGGGTGTAATAGCCAAATCATAGCCCTCTCCATACTTCCTCTGAGAGGGCTGGGGGGTAGAGTGGAGCTTAAGGGTGTTATGGGGGTCTGGCCATCAACATCTGCTGGGTGATTTTTCAGTTTGACCTACCCTGTTACTCCCCCTTTATAACCGTTCCCATGGTAGCATCTGAGAGGGTGGGTATTCTCTAGGGATGTGTGGTGCTTCACTCTGTCTCTGCAGCAGCTTAGCCATGCCCCCATCCTACTCCTCCTTTGGATCACACCTCCCAGTAGTGATATCCCTAACCTCCACCAGGGATCATCAGAAGATAGACTCACAGAACTACTCACCCTCCAGGGATGGTAATGCCCATCCCTCCGTGCCACTAAATCAGTTTCCCAAGCCATGAATAGAACCCAGGTCATCTGGGCCATAGTCAGGGCTTTATCACTATATGCCACTGGAGCAGTTTAATTAAAACTCAAAGTGATGCTCTTCAGAAAATCCTTCTACTCTGAGGTACTGTGATGTCATAGTAAGAATATGGAAGCAGCAAGAGAGTGGGAGTCAGTCTCCACTTTTGGAAGGAAAGAGGCATGCAACCGATTGACGAACAGTTCAAGTTATTCCTCAGTAATCACTCTAAGCTTTTTGTACTTTCAGGATTTGCACAATTGTGTTTCTGTGTTTCAGGGATCTAATAGGACATTAGTGATACAGTTCTTTTTTTTTTTTAGCTAACAGCATTATCACTGACAGAAGATATCACTTTGGTATAGCCCCCCGTACTATATGCGTAGAAATAAATACTACCATTTTAACTCATGGATCATTTTTAGCTGTTAGTGTGAGATGAATGTTACAGACCTAGACAGGTCCAAGAAATATGTTTCATAAATGTCTACGCATGGTCAGCAAAAATGTCCAATAACACAAAAATGTAATTTAGTGAAATATAGGAGAAATATGCATCATCAGATTCTAGTTTACCATTTACTAAACAAAATGATATTTAGCTGCTTTACCTTTGATTAAGTAAAATGATGTTTGCTACCTAGCTGACCAGTTACAGCACTTAATATCAGTCTTATAAATTTGGTTCAGCAGTTTGGAAAGAAGTTGTCCCAGACTGCTTATTAATGAAGTTGCGAGCTTGCCAACATAGCTGCAGCTCAGTAGAAGTTAACTGCCAGTTTTGTTTTAAGTAATTAAAATCACACATGCCTATGGATCATTAACTGACCGCAGTGTGACTAGTCATTAGGATTTCCTAATTTGTAACTGGTGTAATGTAAATGAGCAGTAAAATTTCATATGGACAGAGTGAGTTTCAGAATTTAAAATTGTGCATTATTTTCTAGTGAAATATTTTTGAAAACTGTTTATAAATCAGGCAGTGAACCTCTTGTGGATGGAAGAAATGCATCTAATAGCTGGGGACAAGTATTCATTTTAGTAATTTGTTTACCAGAGAAGTGCTCTAGGCATAAGGATCTCTTTTCAAGGTCAACAAGGGAACACTGACTTGCTCAGTGCTTTGCTCAAAGTCAGAGAGCTTGCAAGAAAGAACTGAAGGAATCACACCCTGGCATATAAAATAGTATTTGTTAGCTTATATTGTTGTCCCTTTTTATGAAACTGCCTGATTGTATAATGTTTGGTTCAACTGGATAAACACTTCAGCCAGGTCACTGTGTTCCCATAAATTAATTTGCTTTTAGAGGGCTGGTAATATAGCAATGATCTGGAATATCTATCTATCTATCTATCTATCTATCTATCTATCTATCTATCTATCTATCTATATCTATATTTCTCTCTCTCTCTCTCTCTCTATGTGTTTAATTGAGCAACTAGTGAGTAAACACATACAATTTTGTAGGGTTGGACGCATTTCAAGCATAGGACTGATATGTTTTGCTGAGGCTACACTGCCCTGTTTATTGCATCAGATAAATCTTTTAATTGATGAATTAATGAGTTTAATATATTGCATGGATCACTTAGAGTTCTTTGACCTGGCTTTTATACCTGTGGTAAGACTATGATTTATATAAAATATATTCTTTAATCCAAGAATAGTAAATCACAAAATTCCAGCGGACTGCAAACCAGCATTTAACATTAAAATAAAGTGCACAGGACGAAAAGCGCTTTATTTTAATGTTAAATGCTGGTTTGCAGTCCGTTGGGATTTTGTGATTTACTATTCTTGGATTAAAGACTGTTGGTTCATCTGCGACTTTCTTTGCCACTTTTGCTAGTTTGTTTACTTTCATTTTTAGCAGTTTGTTTTTAAAATATATACTTTGTGGATCTTAAACCCAAGAGTGCACTCCATCATTGACTCTTACCTGTTTAATTATTATATGTAATGGTTAATGTTGAAACTGAAGTATGTTAAGACATATTTACTATCTAGATTGGTTCTCCTTTGTGATTTTTCTATTATAGTGTGAAATTAAGGTCTGCTCACTTTAGTCATGTGTGCTAATCCTACCTGTAACCCCAGTCCTGTCAATGTCCCATACTCTAACCCTGCATATCACTTTACTAAAAACCCTTTTCCTAATAGTATAACTACCAGGATGGTATTTGATCCTTTTTTTTTTTTTTAGCTGGAGTTTACTTTGGGGCATTTTTTTAGTGGCAGTCAAGTATACAATATTTTGTGATTCATTTTCATTCTTATGAATCATTGAGTGTTTTGTGACTCTCTCTGTTTTGAATTTTCTACCTTTATATACATATATATATATATATATATATATATATATATATATATATATATATATATAAAAAAAATATATATATATATATATATATATATATATATATATATATATATGGATTGACTTCAGAAGCTCGAAATACTGAAATCTCGAATTTCAGTATCTCAAGCCCAAGAAGTGGAGTCCACAAAACAACAAAAACTAAAAACCGCGAAATTCAAAACCTCGAATACCGGAAGTTTTGAATTTCTTGGTTTTACTAGACACACACACACACACACACACACACACACACACACACACACACACACACACACACACACACACACACACACCATCCACCACACAAACACACACACAATCACTCTACTATATGAAAGCAGGGAGGCTTCTACTATATGAAAGCCGGGGGGCAAGCCTCCCTGCAACCCCCATGTGGAGGGCTGCTCCCCCACACCGCCCCTACTTAAATATTCTCATTCCGAGGTCACACTACAAACAAACACACACACAAAACACCACCATTCAAGCTACTTTCTCTTTGCACACACATATCACAGCAACAAAACACACTGACACACACCACAGCCCCTACCCAAATCCCTTAACACACACACACACACACACACACACACACACACACACACACACACACACAAACACACTTATCTGAATACAAAAACATAGTGGAACTTTAGAAGCGCGAAATTCAAAACCTCCTGTATTCGAGGTTTTGAATTTTGCACTTCTAAACTTTCACTATTATGTGTATTTGGCTTCTTGCACTCGAAATACTGAAATTCGAGATTTCAGTATTTCGAGTTTCTGAACGGAACCCATATACATATATATATATATATATATATATATATATATATATATATATATATATATATATATGTGTGTGTGTACATGTGTAGGTGTATATATATATATATATATATATATATATATATATATATATATATATATATATGTATATTCATATATATATATATATATATATATATATATATATATATATATAAATAGATATATAGATACATATAAAAAATAAAAAATCACCCATTTACTAAACAATATATTCCTTTTGAAATTTAATAAAATGATAACACAATTTTTTTTCCTTACACAAAAAGAAAAGTCTAGGAGCAAAACTCATCCTCACATTAAATATTTGACCCTTACCCTCTAATACTTACTCCGCTGTCATCTGTCGTCACTAACAATAATAACCAAACTGTCCCTTCAACCACTCAGTACTCTATTATATCAATATCTGTTGTCCCAGTCACTTCTTGTATTCATTCCAAGTCTTTAATATGCCAGCCAATCTTCATTTGTAGTCCCAAATTTCTCTCTCTAACCTATACAAAATCTATTCAGTTCTCAGTGGTTCCTTTCTCCTTGAAATACCCTAAAATTCATCCACTTAACTCTTTCTACTCACTTAACATTCTGTGTATAACTTGTGACATTGCCCTTCTTACACTCCTTAATCTTATATCCATTCAACCTATTTTCATTTTATCTATTGAAATATTTCTCCATTATTTTGTAGGCATCGCTCACCACCTTAGAGAAGTTTCATACACTATACTGTTCCTCATCCATTCCCATATATCTCATTCCAGTTCTTCATTCTGCATCTCCCTAATTCGTTGAACAATGACCACAGACATTAGATATTTATGAAAATCTGGGCCCCATATTCTTACTTTGCCATCTGATCAAAATCTTTGACCATATTTTGTGAAATGGCTGGAATTTGCTTGTCCAGGTAAATAAATGGGAGAAGGTAAAACTCTCATCTAACTCAGTCTTTCTGAGCCCTCCCATCACATATTTTAGCTATATGATCTCTCAGAAGCTCACAATTATTATTCCTGTTATCATGTATTGTCCAGTAAACTAAAAAATCCAAGTACTTTGCCCTGCTCTTACCCATTGCAAACATACATACTTGTCTTCCTACTTAGCTGTATTTAAAATTACAGAATCCTGCAGATGAAGTAAGTCCAGATCCTTTCCCAAATTTAATGAACAAAACAATATCTATGATAAAGAAAATACTCCATTCATCCATTTACATTCCCCTTTCATATCCTCTAGCACTTAATATATCCTCCCAAGATACAGAATCAAAGGCGTTTTGAATATCTATAAAAGCTGTTCATGCATACTTCTCCTCCTCCTCTTCTTCCTTCGCCTTCACATTTGCCCACTCCACAAAATGTACCTATACCCACAATGGGCCCCTTAATAATTGTTCCTTGACAAAAACTTTCCTGCTCAAGCTCTCTCAAAAAGGTGACTACCTCTCTGACCTTGTAGTAAGAATTCACAGAAAGATTTTTGCATGAACAATGCAAAGAGAAATTGGTCTATAACTTTATGGGCCTGCCTTAGCCCCTTTTTGTTTATACAAAACTGCTGCCACTGCCTCTCTTATTAACCCTAGAATGTTACTCACATGTAATGCTTCATTAAAGACCTTAACCAAACTGTCACTTGGACTTCTAATGTCTTATTAAAATAAATAAATTCAGATTTACTTCTTTAGCCTAGCTTTTCTCCTGAAGTAGTCATATTACCAGACTTTTATGAAGTACAGGCAGTGGGTGCATCTCCCACCTATACTGCCCACACATCATTATTTCCATGCTTAACCACATGCAATTGTATGAACATAAGGCACAATGTCATCAACAATCATTACTTGATATAACATTTTCAACAATTTCATTAACTGCTGTACACCTTCTTGTCTCCTTGTCCCTTCCATGTCCAGGAAGCCCCTTGTAAATCCTACCAAAAAAGGTATTACTCCCATGACCTTGACTGCAGAGAATTGCCTTCTGTTTAGCAACTGCAGGCCTACCAATATTTACATCTGAAGTAGTACCGCTCTTGGTAATAATTTCTTTACTTTCTACCGTAATATGCTGCAGACTGAGAGGTCTCACTATTATTGTGGTACTACCTGTGTCAGCTCCCACAAGCAGCTTTTCTCACACCCTGGTTGCTATGAACATTCTGATGACATACCTCACTGTCTGTGTTATACTGGAAAAATGTAACACAAAGTCCTTGGCAAGTATGAGAACCAGTGGCTTCTTCTTTGCCAGCTGAACCAGTTCTGAGGGTTTAGAGTGCCCCATGGGTTTATTTATATCCATGTGTAGTGACGAGTAGCCCCATCTTGTGCAGTTCTGCCTTGCTGGCTAGAAAAATGTCACCCATTTTACCTGTTTAATCAGCAGTTTTAACGTCTGCAAACTGAATTCCGAAGTCCTCAGACTATTTATTGAGCGCTTGCTCCCTTATCATCATAAGGTTTGCACTTTTTAAAAATAGGGGCATAACCTGCATCCACCAGCTACTTAAATAAATGCTTGCTTATTCTATGAAATCACTGACATTTGCTGCTGAGTTTCTCCTATGTCCAGGCATATACTTAACACATCCTAAAAGAATATTTAACTTTCATATAGTCCAAACAATCAGAATCCAGACATTCTTAAAGAAACATTTCCTAACTCATGAGCAGAGAAGTTAAAAACCCTTACCAGCTGCCAGTGATCAGTTTTGTGAATGTTCACATGCTGGGACAAAACTATCAAGGTCATCCCTCTGGTTTTACTGAAGAAACAGGTTAGCACTGACCTTGGCATACAGGGCTGGATTTTAACTGCCATTATTCACGTGCCTGTGGTATAGTACCAGCAGTTCCTTGTCATGTTTGCACTGATTTCTCATTCTTCTCAGGTGTTCTCCTATGCCTCAAACTGGTTAATTCTCTAAGCTGCTTCACTGCCTAGGCATTTCTTCTTCAACTCTTGCCTATTTAATTGAAGCTGCTTTTTCGAGATCATCTGGAAATAGATGCACACACAGACACACAGAGACACACACACATACACATATACACAAGCAAGTATTGCCGTGTGGTTGTGCAGTGTGGATGAAATGAGTGATGGTGAGAGTGAAAGAGTATAAATCTATTTACTGTGCAATAATTGCATATATTGGATTATGACACATGGTGAATATATGATGTCAGGCAAGTGTAGGTTGTAGTAGAGTGGAACAATGAAATTAGCATATATAAGTCTTGGGTTGAAGTTTGCAAACTCCTCCAATTGGGGGTGCAGGGAGGCTTGCCCCCTGTAGCAAATGATGTGTGAGTATGAAGGTGCACAGGTGAGTAAATGTTTTGTGAGATGTCATATACTTATAGATTCATAGTGTCATACTAGACAATTGATCAGACAGACCATTTACAGCTTAGCCTCAAAATCCCATTTTGTCAGCATCCTACAACATAAGGTAAGTGCTATCTAATTTCTTCCACTTTCAATGAGTGATTGAGGGGCCAGGTCAGGGGGGAATTTACAATTTCCTGTCCATTCTATCAGACTGTGTTTAAAGAGGGTTAGGAGGGAATTATTTTAAATATAAGGGAAATGTGTTTCCTTAAAGAAGCATTTTTGAGATTGATACCTATCACACTAACAGGTCTTACTTATGTGGTGTTTAAGTTTTTTTTTTTTTTTTTTTTGCAACTGTGGAGGATGTTGCATAGGGATGGATTCTTAGGGGGGTTTTCAAGGCAAATATCCCTCTCAAAAGTTTGCAAGAAACAATGAGAAGATATTGTGCTTTACGGTGATCTGTGTAGAACATGAAGACATGCCTTTGTTTTTTTGGGAGGAAATGTGATGTTTCAAAGTGATTCATATGTTTAGACAAATAAATATTACAATGGCCATTATATCGTATTATGGATCTGATAAGAAAGGAGAAGAGGAGATAGTAACTTCCCTTGACTTAGATGATATACCATTGATTATTAGCCTAGCTGGATGAAAGGATTTCCTGAATGACAACAGTAAACAGTGGTCAAGGGATAGATCATTGTCAATAAAGTACCTTGGTCCCTAATATTTATGACAATTTTCAAAGGAGTGTCATCAATTTAGTTGGTATTTGTGTGGCCATGTTTGCAAACTAATGCATTGTGAGTGGGACCCATTTTCCATGAGTACTCATGTTTCCATTTAAGGTACAGAGGTGGTCTGGAGAAACAGGGAGGCAGATGGAAAGAGACAGAGATAATGGAGTGGTGAGAGAAACAGAGGGGAAAGCCAATATTGATACTGGATAATGTGTGCAGGATTCTTTGGAAAATAAATCTTTTTGCTGGAGATGAGACAGCAAATGATGGATGTATGATTTCAAACCTCCAATTGGGAGGGCTGTGGAATGATTTACTTAAAGAAATGGTGATATAGATGGCCAGAAAATGAAGGAGACTTTTCCTGGGGAGACATTATAGAGAAAAAAAAAAACAAAAGAAGGATGGAGAGACAACTTTGAAGAATAGTGGTAAAATGGAAAAAAGAAATCGTGGAAAAGTAAAAGAGGGAAAAAGAGGAGTAGCAGAAAAGAAAAGGGCAGACAAAAATGAAAAAAAATGTCAAGTATGTGGTAAGGATTAAAAGTAAAGAAGACAAAGGAATGGCCAGGGTTGAAGTGTGGGATAATTTAATAACTCCTTTGGGTATAAAATCACATGAGGTAAGAACATTTATTCATATTAACAGAGACATAAACATTTTGTGACATTATAGTTAAGACTATTATTCAATGGAAAATGTTGGAAAATATGAAAAAAAGAAATACTATAACCCATGGAATCTTTATGTGATAAAAGCATTTAGCAGGCAAACAAAAAAAGAAAACAAAAAGAAAATGCATGTACAATTTCGAACAGAGGTGGAAAGAGAGACTTTGAAAGGATATTTAAAAACTTTATGTAAATAAGTACTGGCAATTGCAAAGGTTTATGATAAAAAGGGGTTTATGGACTGGTAGATGGGATTGTAATGCTGTGTTAAAAATAGAAAGTGAAACAGTTATACATATAACAAGAATGATAAATATGGAGGGGGATATGTTTGTGATAAAATACTTAGGACAACCCAACATTTCTTAAGTAAATGAAGGAATATTTTATATTTGTGGGGAAATGGAACATGATGCAGAAAATGTAAATTAAAACACTATAAATGTAACAAAATTGGATATTTTTGGATGGATTTTAAAAAATGAAAATAAGAGTAAGGAAACAGAAACAAGAGAAGAAAATGAACAAAAGAAATTTTAGATGTAGTAGAAACAGAAGAAAATTAGATGAAAAATAATAAAGAGGACATAGAAAAAGGCCAGTTTGAGTGTTTGACTCACAGACACATGGTAGAGTGTTTTATTCTCGCCTTTGTGAGGGAAATTGGATAGGTTTAGAATGGCCCATTAAGGAAGCTAGCTTAGTAATCAGCTATGAAGCCATGGATCAAAGGAAAAATGAACATTTCAGAGTGCTTTCTGTAAACATGAATAGTATTAAAGAATAGAGTAAGAAAAATAGGAACTTTGGAGTGGTGTAATACATGTGATATAGATGTAATTGTATTAGAAGACACAACATTTTAACAGATGAAGAAAGATTACAAACAGAGAAACTATAGGGAAGAAAGATACTCTGGAATTTGGGAAATGACAGATGTTCTGGAATAGCCATATTCTGTAGAAATACTATAAAGATATTAGATGTAACTTTAGCACAAATGGGAAGATTAACCATTGTAGTTTTGAAATAAAAATAACAAGTATAACATTATATGGTTAGTTATAAACTGTTCTTGAGTTGAGTTTTAAGGGGCATATGTGGAAAGGGAAAGCATATTGTGTCAGATTTTAGACTATGTAGTGATAAATAATGAGTATTATAATAACTGGTGACTTTAGTTGTGATTTAAGAGGCAAGCATTAAAAGAAAGGAAATTATATAAAAAAGCTACCTGTTATTAGATGTGGAAGCTAAAACTTTGGGACAAAGAAATAACAATCTTACAAAAGGGGTATGTCTAGGACTGACATAGAATATTTTACAGTGTCAGAAGGTTTAATAATAGGAGAAGGGGAGGAAGTTAAAACAGGATCTTGTGATCATCTTGAAATATGGCTTGAGATAAAGGAAAATAAGGAATATATAAAAATAGACAAATAAAAAGGATAACTGAGAAAGCATGGGATGAAGAAGGAACGAGATTAGTAATACAGTTATGGACAAACCATATTACTGTGAGAACATTTTAAAAAAAATGGTCTGAATGGTGAATGATATTTAAAGAAAAACATAAAAAATGTTTTTTTTTACAGTGACAATATGTTATGAGAAAAGTAGAAAATGAAAACTATAAAAGAACACACAACAATGCACTGGAAGATTTAGAACATAATGAGAGAAAGTACTTTGATAATGAAGAATAATTATATGAAAGAAATCAAGAAAAAAATAAAAAATTGTTATTTAAGCAAATATATTTTTATAAGGAAAAAGGGAAGAAATATTGTGTTACTTAAGCAACTTAGTAAATGAAGATGATAGTGTAATGAGAGAAATAAAAAATGTAAAAAGAAGAAATAGAAAGTACTCAGAAAAAGATTATGATTAGCACAATACAATGTGTACAAGAAATGCTTAAAGAAAAAAAGAAGGTAGTGGAAAAGCATGGAAAGTAAAATGTTAACAGAAAAAGGTGAATAAGAAGATGAAAATGGGAGATTTCTTTATATGAGCTAGAGAAAGTCTAAAGACAAGTAAATATAGAGTAGGATGCAGGACCAGATGGAATAGGGTATGAAATTTATAAAATAATTAAGGGACTGGCAATATATATATATATATATATATTTAAAGATTTTGGATAAATGCTTAAATAAAGGTTTTATGTATATAGTATTATGTAGGGGAATGCTTAAATTGATATGAAAGAAGGAAGACAGAAGTCAATTAAAACTGAAGGCCAATTGTATTTAATAATTATGACTAAAAGATCTTTATGAGGATACTACAAATGAGATTTGAAACTAAAATGGAAACTATTAAGAAAAATAGTATGCACAGTATAAAGGGGAAGGGTTGTGAAGAATTATTATTGATACAGAAAATGTGGATGAAATTATGAATAGAAAAGAGGAAGAAGCAAAAATCAAAATAGGAGACCTTAATAAGGCATTTGATACAACTTGACATGAATATTATGAGTAGTAATGAAAGAATATAACATAAGTGAAAAAGTTAGGAAATTATGTATGTCAAGGTATAGTAATAATAACGTAAAAATACTTGTAAATGGCCAGTTAATCCAAGAAGTGTATATGAAGAATAGTGTAAGACAGGGATGCCCAAATGAGCTGTATACTCTTTACATTAGTTATGAATGTGATAGTATGCGAAAAAAAAATACAAAATGAAGAAGGCAGGGTGTAAAACACCTGAAGGGTTAAGAATTCCAGTCCTGTCAACATATGCAGATGACATTATAGTAATTGCAAAAAACATTATTTGGACAGAAAAAATAATAATTTGCACAAATGTGTTCCTAGAGGTGATAATGATAAGTTTAAATAAAAAGAAAAGTAAAGGTTCATGTGATCTAGTAAAGTTGGTAGGGTATATATTTTACGATGAATGAAATTTCTCTGTTAGGTATAAAATTTGGGAATAAAGATATAAGAAAAATTCAGTTGGAAAAAAGCAATAGAAGAAATAAACCAAATCTGTCTTTTCTGGAGAACATAAATTATCATTCAGAAAAAATACCTTACTTGATACATTCAGTACTGATGGAAAAATTGCATACTTAGCCAGTATATTTATGTTGACAACAATATTAGGAAAGGAACTTTTGCAGATAATTTTACATTTATATGGTGTTCTAGATTAAACCCAGTACAAAAGAGGAGTTATGTATGTAAATAAAGAGGAATGAAGTTTAGTGTTAATGAACCCAGTGGTATATGCAGCTTCATTAAATTTGTACAAAAGTGTTAAACTGGATAAATGAAAAAGATGAGAGTTTAGTAGTAAACACTGTATAAATATAAGTATGATAAATTTTAGGGTAAGGTAAAAAAAGGAAAAGAGAAAAAAGTGTATAAATGAATAAATAAAATGTAACCAAGAAAACTTGTTTGTGTCAAATACAAACTGACAGCATATAAAAAGAAAGACATGTATGGTATAAGAATGTAATGGTAAAATGTTAGTATATAAACCATGAAAAAATCTAACAGATGAAAAAAATAAAGGTATAAAAAAGGAAGCAAGTGGTATAACAAAACAGTACAATGTCAACTACTTCCAACATCCCCAAAGACAAATATATATATATATATATATATATATATATATATATATATATATATATATATATATTGAAATATTAAAAATAAATAAATAAAAACAAAATGTCTAACTCATTACCATACTGCCAGGAGTCCATTAGTATCCTTGTCAAAACTGTAGGATATACAGTATAAAAACTCCTGGGTTCCACAGAGAAAAAAGTGCCAGAAGCCATATTCTGCCTTCTGTATTCTGCAAGAATGGTTAGTACATGTCAAAGGCATATGTCATCCACCAGGAAGCCACCCACTGGTAGAAGAAAATGGTAGAAAAGCACTACATCATGAAAATGTTCCAAGATACAGTGATGTAGTTTGAGAAGGTAAGCATTTTCTTTTATGTAAGGGCATTGAATAATAACAATAATAAACTCCTGTGTAAGAGCAATGTTGTTTTACACATGGCTGTATCACTAATTTGATCACTCAAGTTTTTGCTTCATGATCAGATCATATCAGCAATGGATAAACCCAACAGTGCCCACTCCCAACTGTGGATTACTGGTGAAATATGGCTTTTCCATGAGACAATGCATGATCTGAGAGCAATCAACATGATGAAATTCATTAATATAGTCCTTGTTTCTTTTATTTTGGTCACAATCAGACATCAGAGGTGTACACAGTTAGAAAGTGGCTACCATATAGAGTACAGGGACAGACTATGTTTAAATGTAAATGCCAGTACAGTTACTTGATCGTTGTTAAGCAGTCTTTGGTATAGCATGTCATGAAGATCAAAGATTTCTGAGAGTTACAAGTAGAAATAAATTAC
>NC_056725.1:566936256-566963756 GCF_019279795.1 Protopterus annectens
ACCTTTTTTTTTATTTTTTTTTAAATCTGATTAAAGCTAACCATAGGTGTGTGGGTGTGTCCATCGCTTAGCTATGGTTAATGCAGCTTAAATGGCTGAAGAGGATAACAAGGAAGATATATGCAAATGACACAGCATAGCAATAGTGTAGTTTGCAGAGCATTCACCTTTCAAGCAGGCATTCCTGGTTCGAGACCCACTGCAGCACATACCATTTTCCATGGTAAAGCACGTTATGACCAATATTTTCATTGCATAACCCACTAAATAACATATATTTATGAACTGGAGTACTGCAGGAAATGCACATGTGAGGTGTCAGTGTCATAATGAATAAAGCACTAGTAAGCAGGTTTAAGCACCAATAAGCAGCCATGGTTCGAATCCTGCCAGTGGTAGTAGTCTGCATACAGAATCATACCCCACAACTGTATAGGTATGTCCAGAATGTCCAGTAAAGTGGCCCATATCTGTTGCCTTTCATCCTGTCCCCTGGGAAATCAGTGGGATGATCCCAGACATATAGGCAGCAAACAGGAAATACAACTGATTGACACACATCTATAAGAACAAAGCTGGAACACTAGCAACTCTCCAAATCCTTATGAGACTAAGAAGCCAGTTATGTCCCATTTACATCCCGATGTTGTCAAGCAGTGGCCAGAGTGTGTACAGTAACAGAGTGAGATGTATGTTCATAATAGTAATGTGGAATCTGGTACTGTGTGTGGCAACAATCAGGAAGTACTAAACATTTCTCCCACAGGTCTGTCAGATACCAACACTGTGCCCATAAATACAAGAATGATACCCTGTACTGGCACTGTTTACATTGGTATTGTATGGCATTGTGAGTGATGCAGTTGCTCTGAATAATGAGGTATTAAAAAAATCACTTTCACCCACACTGTCCTACAAAATATAACTGTCTAGGAAATCTGTATATGAGTGTTTTAATACAAGGTCAGAATGCAAAAGCACAGGAGAATTATAGAACAGAAAGCAGATAAGAGATATACAGCAATATCTATATAGCACACATACCTCTGATGGACAGTGTTTAAGTTGTAGCAGACACAACCATGGTCTGAATCCTGGGAGTGGAAGTAGGCTGGATACAGAATCATACCCCACAACTCTACAGATGAGACCAGAATGTCCAGTATATGGGCCCATATCTGCTACATGTCCCCCTGGTAAGTCTGTGGGATGATCCCAGATGTTTAGCCAGCAAACAGGGAATACAAGTGATTGTCCAACATCTATATGAACAAACCTATCTGTGTAGCAACTCCCAAAACTGTTAGGAGAGTAATAAGCCGATTATGCCCTATCTACACTCCCATGTTGTCAATCTGTGACCAGCGTGTGTACAATAACAGAGTGAGATGTATGTGCATAATACTAACTTGTAATCTGGAACTTTGTGTGGTAACATTCAGGTGGTGCTAACAAACATTGCTCCCACAGGTGCGTCAGATACGAACACTGTGCTCAGAAATAAAAAAACATTATACCCTGTACTGGTACTGTTTACTCTGGTATTGTAGGGAATTTTGAGTGTTGCAGTTTCACTGAATAATAAAGTATCACTGATCACTGTCACCCACACTGTGCTACATAAAATAACTGTATAGGAAAGCATGTATATGTGTGTGTCAAGTTATTAAAGGTTGAAGAGGGCAATATTCTAGATATGTCCTGGTACACCTGCATGTGGTCAACACATGGCCAGAGTCTATGCGGAAAGAGTTGGATAGCTATGTGCACAACATCAACCCAGACTCTGGGAGTATCTGTTGAAACAGTTAGTTAGTGTTAACATACATTCCCTCAACAGGTATACCAGGTAAGAGGTGTATACTGCAGGTAAAATCAGTTCATGTATAATGATGATGACAGCCATATCACTGTCCAAACTAAGGCTATAAGGTAATGTAGTAAGACATGTAAGGTACAGATAACAGCACTGACTAGGAAAGTAATGTGGACTACAGGCATATACTAGTTGTTAATTGACATCTTTCTCTCCCCCCACCATATCCCCAACAATAAACAACATACCCATTCCAACCGGTATGTAAAGACTCCAGTGTTCTGATAATGCCCTATTGTTTGATAAATATTTTAATTGTTCCCATGCATGTGCTATATTGAATTAGTCCAACATTGGTGGCATGGTGCCACCAGTGTATCTGCATGCTGTTCTTAATACCACTGTGGTCCCATATATGCATGTGTTCTGTTTGCTATGCAACTGTTCCATATCTGGTGTCTGGGTTAATGGGAATATCTATGCATGCTGTTATACCTAAGCCTGGAATGTGCTGACTATTACTAACCCACATATGATGATAAACTCTAAACACTATAGCATGTTTGGGAAGGCCAGTCCCAACAGACCGACCTGTCCCACCTCAGCTGGCCATGGCACCAGGCGCCAGCATGTCTGGGGCCCAATCCCAGACCTTCCTGTCCATTGGTCCTGCACCATCTTCGAGGGGAACTGTCTCAGGGGATGGGGCTTACCCCCCCTGGGAGCGGGCGTGGACAGGAACCTGTCACCTGTCACCAGGTCCAGGCCGTGGTGAGTAGCGAGCACAACCAGCAGCTTGGTGATCTGCTGCGTCAGCTCAAGGGTCATGTGTTGTGGCTTGAGGGTCAGGCTGGCTCTGTGACTCAGCCTCCAGTACAGCCATCTTTGGGGCTGTGAAGGTGCAGTGGTGACTGCCCGTGGGTGGGGACCTCAGTTACACTGTTTCCATTAGGGGGCTCATGGGCTTCTGATTTCCCAACACCCCTCCCCATAAAGGTGTTTACCCCCCACACGTGTCACACACTGCCGAGTATGCATTTTGTTTGTCTTGTCTGTTAACCTACCCAACTTACCTCCCCAAATATACCTACTATCCCTCCCCAACATCCCACTCTCACTTGAAAAAGAAAAGAAAATAATGGCAATCTGTTCCCAAAAAAAAAAATCTCTCCCCATACATAGCTGTCTATTTCACACACATGTCCACTGGACACATGTAGTCAGGTCTAATTGGCATCACAACTTATTATTGTTGTCCTCACCCCCTCTCCCAAGGGTTTGACTGTTCAAATCTACCTTCAAATTCAGTGTTTATGCACAGCTATTGCTGTAGAAGAAATGGGCAGCTATGGACCTTCCCCACACCCTTCCTGCACATCCCTAGCTATTTTCGTTACTGTCTTTCCCTCTTTGTGCCCCTTTTTCACCACTTTCCTATCAACCCTTTTTCTTCTCTTTTAAAGAAATTAAAGCAGGGGTAAACAGGAGTAAGCCCTTTTAAGCAGCAGTAAGCGGGTTTAAGCCTGTTTGCATGGGTGTAAGCAATGCCTACACAGGCTAAGCAATTTAGAAGCTGAGTACAAGAAACATTAACCGGGAGTTAGCAGTGCTTACCTCCACACAAACCAGTGCAAACCTGCTTACAACTGCTCAAAAGTGCCTTAATCACTCTGTATCCAACTTCCCTTGTTCTGTCCAGCAACAAAATAAACAGCCTCTGCAAGTCTTGAACCCAGGACCCTGCTCACAATAGTCAAAGTGATTTACCACTAAGCCAACTCAGATATAACTAACCCTGATGTTTATACAAACATATCATCCAGCCCAGTCATTCAACAGTACAGGGAATGTATTCCAACATGTAGATGTGTGTGTGTGTGTGTGTGTGTGTGTGTGTATATATATATATATATATATATATATATATATATATATATATATATATATATATATATATATATATATATATAAAATATATATATATATATATATATATATATATATATATATATATATATTATTCATCTGCTCTTACTGTAATTGTCTTAGTTGCTCTTCTGTGTGCTGTTATCTGTTCAGTCGCTCTTACTCTGCACTTATTACTGCTTGTTAGTAGCCTTCTAATTTGCGGCCTTCTGCACTTGTTTTTTAGTCATTGTTAATTTAATTGCATTTATTTGAACTATATTTTCCGTAGTGTTGCTACACGCTCGGGTGTGCTGGCCTGCACTACAATTTGAATTGTATTTACTGCTGTTTTAGCTGCTTTTCTGTAAAAAAAAAAAATTCTAAGCTTGTTTCCTGCCTTTCCTGTAAATAGTCAAGTCCACATACAGACCTGATGTATCCAGGACTGTTGGTAAGCTGCTGCACCCCCCAAGCCTTTCTGTGTTGGAGGTAAGCCTTCTAGCTTATCATTGGAAGTGGTAAGCATTAGGTAGCCTATCTACCATGGGACGAGTGGGTGTTTTGGCTCTGAAATTGTAGTTCATTGGCCATTTGGGCAGTTTTTCCATCTCTTTCTACTTTCTGGTTAAAAGCCTGTTTTGCATTTGGTCCCTGCCTTTCCTATAACTAGTGTAATCCAGGTACAGATTTGCATTATCCAGGACTGTTGGTAATCTTCTGAGCCCCCCCAACCCCTTCTGTGTTGGAGAGAAGCCTTATAGCTTATCAGTAGGAGTGGTAAGCCCTAGGTAACCTATCTACCAAAGGAGGAGTGGTTTCTGGCCCAGAAATTATAGTTTATTGGCTGTTTGGGAAGCTTTTCCATCTCTTTCAACCTTCTGATTTAAAAGCCTGTGTTTGCACTTGTTTCCTGTTTGAGCAGTTTTTTTCCATCTCTTTCAACTTTCTGGTTTGAAAGCCGCACTTGTGTCTGTTTCCTGCCTTTCCTATAACTAGCCTAGTCCGGTTACAGAGTTGCTGTATCCAGGATTGTTAGGAAGCTTCTGAGTTGGGGGAAGCCTTCCAGCTTATCAGTGGGAGTAGTAAGCACTAGGTAGCCTATCCTCCATAGGAAGAGTGAGTTTTGGTCCAGAAATTGTAGTTTATTTGGCCATTTGGGCAGTTCTATATCTCTTTTAACTTGCTGGCTTAAAAGCCTACATTTGTACTTGTTCCCCACCTTTCCTGTAACTACTCTAGTCCAGGTACAGATTTGCTGTATTCCAGAACTCTTTGTAAGCTTCTGAGCCCCCAAGCCTTTTTGTGTTGGAGGGAAGCCTTCTAGCTTATCAATGGGAGTGGTAAGCATTAGGTAGCCTATCTACCACAAGAGGAGTGGTTCCTGGCCCAGAAGTTCTAGCTATTGGCCATTTGGGCAGTTTTTTTTCCATCTCTTTCAACGTTCTGGTTTAAAAGCTGCACTTGCGCTTGTTTCCCACCTTTCCTGTAACTAGCCTAGTCCAGATACAGAGTTGCTGTATCCAGGACTGTTGGTAAGCTTCTGAGCCCCGCAAGCCTTACTGTGTTGGAAGAAAGCCTTCTAGCTTATCAGTGGGAGCGGTAAACACTAGGTAGCCTGTTTACCATGAGAGGAGAGGTTCTTGGCCCAGAAATTGTAGTTTATTGACCATTTGAACAGTTTGTCCGTCTCCTTCAACTTTCTGGTTTAAAAGACTGCATCTGCGCTTGTTTCCCATCTTTCCTGTAACTAACCTACTGGTAGCACTAGAAAGCCTTAAACTGATACAAGCCTTCTAGCTTAGGAGAGAGAGATTTTTGGAATGATTAAGTATCACTTTTCTGTACTTTCTTGCTGTACTTAACTGTTTTCAGCCTAAACACAGATTTTCCAGCATTTATTGTGATTTAAAACTTGTTTTTTTCACATATTGTACTTACTTGACTGCCTGCACTTTTAAAAAGTTGTTTTTTGTTTAAATAATTTGGTTAATTGTTGTAGGCTACACACTAAAGTGTGATAGCCTTTTCTGATCGTTTGTAGTCGTTTAAAGCTGTTTTAAGTGTATTTTTTTTACTGTTTTTGCCTTATCTTTTCAAAAAAAAAAAAAAAAACAAAAAAAAAATCATTGTTTCCCGCCTTTCTAAGCTAGTATAGTCCAGTTTTCAGGCTAATGCTGAATTCAGGGCTGTGATACTAGTTTCTGAGTTGCCCATACCTTACTTGAATAGAAGGAAATTTCTCTGTTCACCTGTGAGAGAGGGGAGCTTTGAGCAACCTATCTGTCCCTGGAGGAGTGGTTTCAGCCCAGAAGTTAGTAGTTTATTGCCCATTTTGGGCTAATTTATATCTCTTTCATTTCCCTACTATAAAAAACTCTTTTGCACAGTTTTGCACACCAGGCAATGCCGGTTAGCTACGGTTAAATTATTTCCGGCTCCACTAAGTCTCCTCTTCAGTTTTTCCCTTGAAACTAACTCTCAACCTAAGCACTCAAAAGGCATCTTATAGCCTAGCACTTGCTCAGACCTAATAGCAAGAACTAATATACCCTGACACTGATTGCCCAGCAGGGCAAGGCTCTTTATTCACCCCTCACTAACCAAGCGACTAAGCAGCTCACTCTACTATTCAGGCATGACCAAAGGGCAACTTCAGGTGCACTCTCCAGTCCAGCTGGTGAATCTGGGTATCCTGAGGCAATGTTACAACTGCCTCATGTACACAGACAACCCTCTCCTCCTACCACAAAACACTAACATATGTGAGAGATGCAATTATGCAGCCAAACTGGAAGCTAAGCTGTCTCCACCCAAGACTGGAACAGACAGTCAAGAGGAGAAGGTTAACACTTGCACCACAACTCCAGCCTCACAAAGACCTACTAAAACAGCACTGGCAAAAAATACACATAAATACACAAAATCATACTCAGAGGCTCTAAATAAAAACCTGCAAAAGCATCAGAGACCTCCAAAGAAGACACCCAGACAACCTGCACTTCCCGTCACAAACCAGACAACACAAAACACAAAATCAGTGTGCCACACAATCACAGCCCTTAAGGCAAAATAACATACCTAGCACACTAGTAATAGGTGACTCTATAGTCAGGCACACTGACGTCCCACTCACTAGGCTGGACAAGCAGAAGGTTACTGTTAGCTGCCTGTCATGAGCCAGAATCCGGCACATAACACAAGCACTCAGGTCACTCCAGAATGAGTACAAATATGACTGTCATTGTTCATGTTGGTGTGAATGACCTGAGACACACCTCCCTGGACTACATGAAAAGAGACATGGAAGAGCTCTCTAATCATGTAGCCCAAGCTGGTATGACCCTGACCCTGAGTAGCATCCTGCCCTCACCAAGAATGATACCTCAGTATAAAGAAAAAACTGATCAATTTCAACAATTGGCTAAGCTTCTGGTGTCATTCAAAGGGGATCCAGTGTCTGTCAGCCTGGGACGACATGCTCGACAAGCCATGTTGGTTTGCAAGAGACAGCTTGCACCTGTCACCACTAGGCTTTTGAATACTGGCCAAAGCTCTTGCTGCCCCCATAGTGCCTTTTTTAGGCAAGGCTCAAAAGTCAAACCCACCTCTGTAAACAGCACAATTAACAAACAACTGAGGTTATGCTACTCAACGCCAGGAGTTTAAATCTCAAAATGTACGTGCTTGAAGCACTCCTCAGTATGGAGAACGTCGACATCTGTGCAGTAAGTGAAACCTGGCTCAAGGCTCCAGAGAGCACCCCAGCACTACTGGGCTACAACTCATACCACATGTTTCAGCCACAGAACATGGACCAAAACACAAAAGGAGGGGGGGGTGTATCCATATTCATCAAGGATACCTACACCTTCAGGATAGTGGCACAGCATGATACCTCCGAGATCATCCATGTGCAACTAACATCAGGCAAATCTGCAATGCAAATTGTGGCCTGCTACAGATCACCCTCCATGACCCAGGACCACAACTCCACCTTTCTGGAAACACTGGAAAACATGAAGGTCCTACCAAACACCCTGATATTTGCAATTTCAATTATCCTACCATTCACTGGGGAAAACTACTTGAGTACAAATTCCTAGGCCCAGCACTGCCTGGAATTCATCAACTCAAATGCCCTGGATCAGCTGGTAAATTCCCCTACCAGAGGTGAAAACATATTGGACCTGGTCATCACCAACATGGGCGACAGGTGTTCCACACCAGAGGTCAACCCATCACTGGTTAGATCAGACCATAAACTAATCACTCTGGATGTCCACACCCCACCACCACCCTCAACTAAGGAAACCACAGTAAAAAACTTTTCTAAAGCAAACTTCACCTTACTTAAGACAGAGGTGGTACGTTTCACACCCCCAACACTAAAGGTTAATGCTGCTCAAGATGCAGAAACCTTTACAAATGCACTCTATGAGCATTTACAAGGAAGCATGGATTGTGCCATCCCTAGCAAAACCAAGACTCACTCCTCTAAGAGAAGGAAACCAGTTTGGTGGACCCCTGCAATATACAGGCTATACAATAGAAGGAGGAAACTAGTTCAGAACAAAAGCAAATCCCAAGAAGGAAAGACATCCCTGATTAGTATCAGTAAGAAACTGAGGTCCCTCATGAAATCATCCAAGGCTAACTTAGAAAACAAAATAGCCAAGGATTCAAAAGATAACCACAAAGCCTTCTTTAGCTATGTTAAGAATCTAAGTGGCAACTCGCAGATATGCACTGAACTAGAGCAAAATAACACAAAATATACTGAACCTACTGATATTGCCAACATCCTGGCAGATAGATTCAGTGCAAATTTCACCCCCCCTCTCACCTACAAAAGGGTCGACAACAATACCGGAAAAGTGTAGTGTCCCAAAAATCACAGACGCACAGATGAAAACAGCCCTTTCAGAAGCCAAAAACACAGCGTCAATGGGACCAGATGGTGTCCCAGGCTGCGTCTTGCACGAACTACAGAATGAACTAACCCCCCACCTAAACATGCTGTTCAACCTCAGCCTCTCCACAGGCTATGTGCTCATAGAATGATGCACAGCAACAGTTATTCCTCTCCACAAAGGACGGGCCACAACTGACCCTGGTAACTATCACCCCATAAGCCTGACTAGCCTGGTCTGCAAGGCTATGGAGCACATCATCATGAAACTCATTAACAAAGACATTGGTAACCTCCAAATACTTGACCTGACCCAGTTCAGCTTTGTTAAGGGCAGATCATGCCTACTAAACCTGGTTGACTTCTTTGAGACAGTCACCAAGGCCATAGATGAGGGAAAAGTGGTTCACACAGCCTACCGTGACCTCGCCAAGGCTTTCAACACCATTCCCCACTCGGGTATTGCAGAAAAACTCACCAGCCTGAACATAAACCCCTATGTCACGAGATGGGTTGCCAACTGGCTTACAGACAGAACTCATACGATAAGAATAGCGGGCTCCAGGTCTGACTCTAAACCAGTCACAAGTGGTGTCCCACAAGGCTCGGTCCTGGGACCCCTACTGTTTTGCATATACTTCTCAGAAGTACAGGCAAACACAGGAGGACTATAGCTAACCAAGTTCACTGATGACTGCAAACTGGGAGCCATAATTGACTCTCCAGCTGATACAGACATCCTCCAAAAGGGCCTTACTGAGACGGACATCTGGTGTCAAAGTCATGGCCTCATGCTAAATGCCAAAAAATGCATAGTCATCCCATTTTGGAAAAACAAAACACCGATGAATTACCACATTGGTGGCAGCCCCCTTAATACAGAAGAGGTAATAAGAGATCTGGGGACCCAGGTAGATAGTAATCTTTCCTTTGACAATCATATTGCCAAAGTAGTTAGGAGATCCTTCTATGTGGCCCATTTAATTGCTAAAGGGTTCACATCTAGAAATAAAGAGGTTATAGTGCCCCTCTACTCATCACTCATTAGACCCATCATAGAGTACAATGCCCCATTTGGGATGTACCTCACAAGACACTTCCAACAGCTGGAAAGACCACAAAAGTACCTCACCAAGAGGATTACTGGTCTCAAACATATGTCCTATGCAGCCCAACTGAAAAAACTCCAGCTGTACACAGTGGCATATTGCTTACTCAGAGGTGATCTCTGCCTGACTTACAAAGCCAGGTCTAACTCAGAATTGATGGACATGCTCCACCTAAAGAAATCCAAGTCACTGTGAGCCACATGCTCTAGTGAGCTAATTTTCACCACAACAATAAGTAGAACATGCTGGAGGGATAGATTCCTGTCACGGAGACTCCCCATGCTTTGGAACAAAATTCCAAATTACATCAGGCAGAGCCCCTCACTAACACTCTTCAAGAGAAACCTTGACGAGTGGATGGGTAACAGAAAATACACCCCTGGGATCACTTCATTGGCTCTGCTTGACAGAGGATCAGTTAATTAATCAATGGGGTGGCAAAAGCCGACACACTCTGGCTATGTTTATAAATGCCGTCGGGCAGATAGCCTAGTACCTACCTATGAACCTACATATATATATATATATATATATATATATATATATATATATATATATATATATATATATATTAATATAGGTTGTATATATGTAAGCAGATATATATATATATCTATATAGGTATATACGGACATACATCTGTAGATAATGGGAACGTACAAAAACATACATGTCCACATGCATTGTTAATGGGGTTGAGAGGCCCCAATCAATATACATCTTGTACGAATAGGAATACCCCCTCCCACAGCCAAACACATCTGCCCTGCAATACACTACCAACTGTTGCAGGCCCTGACACATCATGGGCACAAGATGTTTACAGTACTCCTTCCCACCTGTATGATGCCAGGTTGGTATCAGTAACATATCATGCAGTAGTCTGGCTCCCATAGGGACTGTACAATGTGGAAGCTATCAACATCCCTACGATACATATACACAGACACATATATGCAGATACAGATATACATATATATGTATACATATATATAGATATATATGTAACTCACATACACATGCAGAGATATGTATAGTAAGATACATATGTGCACACACTATGGAACTGTCACTATGCCTACAGTTACCACCTTAACAACTGGACATTGTATGAGCCACCCATACAAATGACAATCATTGCCTGCAACATATACCCACAGAGAGGTCAAAGGCTATAACACCACACACAGGTTTGCATAAATGGGGAAGCTTTATTTGTATACTATTAAAGTTGTATATGCCATGTCACATAGTGTTTAGACACTGACATCCACACAAACAGAGTAATGCAACTGTCAAACAGTTATACTAATACAGTAGTCCTGAAAGGTTTACAAATGTTACTATCCAGGCTGAGGCCTTCAAGTAGTACAATAGTAAAGACAGACTGGGCCACAAGATACCAAACAATCAACAGTAAGTAATGCAGATGTATAGTTCAGCAGCCTCTATCTACACTCTGTACACAGTCCCTAGGGATGTAAAGAACTCAGCTGACACAATGGGATATAACTGTTACATAACAAGGCATAACTGGCACCATCACAAACACACTGCCAGACAGAACAGTCTGTATGGCAGGAGGCGGTAGGCCTGCATTTATCAAAGGTGGATTGTATGGTAATGTACATCCAGATACCCTAAGGTAGCATAGACATGGTGTGTGCGGGTGGTCACATCTGCTTTTATCATGTGCACCATTGGCTACTGACAGACATCCTAGGGACATCATAAGACAGTATCACTGCTAGCACGTAATGCTCCTGTGGACTACAGCAGAGATATTGGCCAATATATGTGGACAGTCTGACACACTCTGGACAGTCCAGAGGTATACACAGAACCTCTTAGTACAAGACATGTGGACCAAGCCTGACAATATGGATATATATATACATATATATATAGACCAAGGACCGAAAATCTTCGTTGCCCAGTACATGGTGACAGGCCTGCCAGCTCTACCCCAACTACAATGACCGTTGGGAACGAAAGCATATTGACGGGAACATCCAACAACGACAGTAACACACCAACTGCTAACACTTTAGCTTCACCAGATTTACTTTCTTTCCTGGATTCAGGCACAGAAAATAATCCATTCATAAATGACAATCTACAAAAAAGAACTAACTTTAACATTATTGACACCCGGACAATAGAACGCAACCAACTCAAACCACTAATATTTCAACTAGAAAGACTGGCTACTACCTTTAAAAACATTCAGTTCGACAATTTTTATCTCAGTTGCTGTTCCCAAAACAACATCGTCCCGTTAGGTCTCAGAATCACCAAGTTCCCCAACAACCTCACCAGAGAGTCTGACCTCTACCAGGAACTTGTAACTTTATACAACAACACGGGACTACTTGCCATCCGCGCTCTGATAAATCACAATATAAATAAACTTTCTAATATAAAAAAAGACATTGACAACCTACATACTACAATTATCCAACACCCAGCTTTCAACGAATTAGCACACATCTACCACGGAATCCAGCCACGACTAAACAGACATATTGCCACAATCACACACCGAAAGAAAGCTAAACTACAGAGGGACTTCCTACAATATCAGGCTCAACGAGCATACCATCTCAGAAGTGACACCAGTCATCGGTTCAGTTACAGGAATCAAAGTTGGCAGTCCACAACCAACCGTTATCACTCCCCTCCGGAGCGCAATACTGTCGCCAGGCCGTCTTACCATGCCATCCCTTCGGCTTCTGCAACTACTACGACTACAAGCAACAGTCCCAACCCAAGGATTCACATCGACCTCACTCCACCTGTACCGATCGCTACAAGCAACTCAACAAACCCAACATGCACGGAACCCTCACCAGCTACCATAAACGCCAGCCATAATGAATCTACAATCAACACCACCCGCTCTCCTTTGGATGCTCCCCCCTTCTCTTCCCAGTCTCCGTCCACCTCTACAACTGGCCTGCCACCTTATACCAGTACCACAGCCCGTACAGCGGGCACCATAACCACCGTTCCTTTTTTACAGGTATCCAGACCTTTTTTACAGAATACCATCCCTCCCCTTCTCCCAGGGAGAACACTAAGGAAAGACGGGCCAGCACCTCCCTTCAACCTAGACCACCTGGATCAACACTTTCGAAAAGAATACAACACTCCCACTCCATTACCCCCACGACTTTCTCGCTCCCAAAGAGGCATAGATCTCTCATCAATGAACCGAGGATCTCCACGAGGCCGCCCCAAAAGGCCGGTGAGACGATAACTATCAATACCTCCACCATTTTTAACCTCACCTCAAGGGAATTCGATTCTGCAACACTTGACGTCCTGAAAAAAGGCTTTTCCTTCATCCCTTCTCAAAGGGCTGATTTGCCCTCCTTACTGCTCGACATCCGACTGTACCTAAGAAAACTAAATCTTAAAATACTATACAATAAAAACGCTACAGTCTCTGAGAATACTAATACAGATGACACCCACACCCTCAGCAAAAGGAGCGTTTATAATCCACCCCTTAACAACACTTTACAAATCTTCCTAAAAGTTTGCGAGAAAAATTTCCGCAACTTGTTAAAATCCAGAAACCCTCACAAATGGTACAATATGTCCCCCAAACACTTGACAGCCCTCAAATCACTTCAAACTGACAAGTCACTCAGAATCATGAGGGCAGACAAGGGAACGGGAGTTGTCCTCATGGACCAAGACAGATACGTGGATTCACTTTTAACAGATCTCCAAAACAGTGAATGTTATACACAGGTGGAGCTCACTGATGTCCAAACAGCCTTCAACAACATCGATGAAACTATCAACACCCTTACACTGAATCAACATATTTCCTCCAATGAAGCAGAATTCATGACAGTAACCGAACCCCAACTTGGCAGGTTCTTTGGCATTCCCAAAATGCACAAACATCTAACAAACCCCCCCTTCAGACACATAATATCAAATCATAAAACCAAAACGGAGAAGATTTCCGAATATTTGGATATGTACCTCAACCAGATAGTGCAACAGTCTGCATTTTATATAAAAGACTCCTGGGATTTCCTAAATATACTATTTGCAAACCCTCCCACTGACAAAGACTCGCTGTTAGTAACTTTAGATATCGAAGCATTATACACAAATATCCCTCACAGCGAAGGGATTCAGCTACTAACGAACTACCTTTCCAAATACACACACTGTACCACTGATAAAATCAATACCATTGTTACCTTAATCTCTTTAGTACTGAATAACAATTTTTTTCTTTTTAATGGTCTTATTTTTCAACAGGTAAAAGGGGTTGCAATGGGCACAAAAGTAGCCCCTGCATTTGCCAACCTTGTTTTAGCCTCCTGGGAGGCAAGTTCACTAATACACCTACCCAGCTTTCAACATACCCGCCTTTACAGAAGATATATCGACGATGTCTTTTTCATCTGGCAGGGCGGTAAACCACAACTACTACAGTTCATTGAAAACATCTCTAATTCTATCCCATTTCTGAAGTTCAACATTGCCAGTTGCGGAAAGAAAATTAATTTTCTAGACACTTGTATCACCCTAAATTCTGACAATTTGTCCTGGAAATCCTCCATGTACAGAAAAAACACTTTTCGCAATAACTACCTAGACTTTGAAAGTATGCACCCACTGTTTATGAAGAAAAATGTGGCAAGGGGACAATTTATACGCGTTTCCAGAATTACAAGTGATGACAATGAATTCACTAATGAATGTAACTTGCTCAAAAATATGTTAATTACTAGGAACTACCCCACACCACTCCTAGACTCCATTATAGCTGAAGTTACGATTTCCAGACACACAAAATTTTCACCCATTATTTTAAATGGTTTCATTCCTGGTAAAAGAGTTGCCAATATTACTACTTCCACCACCACCAATCACTTACTTTCCACCCCCCACACCCCCAGATCCTCTGAAACAAGGTCCCTTAATTCAACCCCTCCCTCCCACACATCACCCATGAACGCAACACAACCCATCAAACCTGACTGGAACATCAGCTTCCCCATCCCTATTTGTAGGGACTCAGATGAAATCAAAAGGATCCTTTCTGAAAACTGGGACATTCTGACGAACAGTCAAGAGACCAGCTCCATACTTGGTACTAGCCCTCTTTTCGCATACAAAACAACCAGATCATTACGATCCTCTTTTGAAAAGACTGACTCCCCCAGCAATCCATTGGACCACAATGAAACAAACACTTTTAACAACACTGTTGGCACCTTCCCCTGTGGCACCTGCGTTGCATGTGACTACATTTTAGCTGGAAACTCCTTCAAGTTTTCACACAACAACTTTAAAGTACATTATCCAAGACATTATAACTGTAAAACTACCAACGTAGTGTATGCTGCAGTATGCAGATCCTGTCCTGCATTTTACATAGGGAAAACTACACGCAAGTTTTCGTCCCGTATCAAGGAACACTGTGCAGCCCTACGAAATAAAGACATGAAAAATGCCCTAATGAAACACAGCTTGGAATGCCAAAATTTCTTACACTTCAAATTTCTTGTCCTCGACTATGTGGATATCTTCATGGGGGATGTCAACACATTACTCGAAGTCAAAGAACTTCGCTGGCAACTGAGACTAAATGCAGAGGCCCCCCCAGGTCTAAATGAAATGTTAAATGTAAAATGTGCGCTCAAATGGAGACGTTAACTACATTATATATCCACGTATCCTTCAACTGACTTGGACCTAAACATTATACTGTATGAATGCAGCATTTAACTGACACACCAATCTATGACATTTTTTATATATGTACTACTTTGAAAATACTTATCATATGTGTAACCATACCCACAATCAACACTATGCACACTTATATCAACTTATAATATTCATGAAAGTTGGACTATATTTTATTATCTGTATTTTATTCATGTTTTATTATTTGTGTATTAAGCATTTTACAACTGAAAAATGACATGCACGAATACTAGCTAGCTAGCAAGCCTTGGTATCCATAACAACGAACTTGTTGACAACAATACTAAAGTCTACCCAATTAATTCAACATAGAAATCTTAATATTATACGTGATTGGTTTAACATACAATTGACACACCTCCTTATAATATGTCTCCAGTTATGTATATAATAAACTGTTCCGGCAAACTGTAATATTCTGATGAAGTTCTTTACACAAATAAAGAGAACGAAAGCTTAACACTTGCTCTGCCTTTCTGGTACTTATTGAAGTTGTTTTCATAATATATATATATATATATATATATACATATATATATATATATATATATATATATATATATATATATATATATATATATATATATATATATATATATATATATATATATATATATATATATATATATATATATATATATATATATATATATATATATATATATATATATATATATATATATATATATATATATATATATATATATATATATATATATATATATATATATATATATATATATATATATATATATATATATATATATATATATATATATATATATATATATATATATATATATATATATATATATATATATATATATATATATCTATATATATATATATATATATCTATATATCCATATTTATATCCATATCTATATATATATATATATCTATATATATATATATATATATATATATATATATATATATATATATATATATATATATATATATATATATATATATATATATATATATATATATATATATATATATATATATATATACATTTAGATGGGTATAACACATAACTACTGGTACACATTTGCCCCCATAGGTTATGCATTCACACACCCCTGTCTGTCCTGACACATGATAACTGTTGGTACGGAGGTGCCATGGCCACATTCTAGCCACTAGATATTGACATACATCTCTAAAGCATCCCACTGCTCTGTCTGACATACATAACTGTTATGGAGGCCCAGCAGCAGTACATCTGGCAAGTATGTGGACATGACATCTCACAGGGTAAGTACACTAAGCTGCTAGGCATGTAACAATGCACTGTGCAGGCTACAGGCAGACTGGCTCAACACTGGCCTACACTTTCTATGGAGGAATGCACATGTACCAGCATGTATAGCAGGCTCTACAGGCATGTCACAGCACAGAGTATGATACACCTGTATGAAAGTGCATAACCACAACCAATGTGAACACAGCAACGGCAACATATGGTAAGCTAGCGTAATATTACAGTATATGGACTATCTGTGCAACACCATTCTCATATGTGCCACTCACACACTAATCCTACATATACTGTGCCGCTCCACAGTGTTGTCCGAAGTCTGTCTGTGGTATGGGACATATGTGTATATGACCCCACAAACATGTAAGCCGATAGGGTAACATACAGTGGAGCAGCATGTAACATCAGATAGAACAGGACCACGAACAATGACATCTACCACAGTCTGTACACAGGCCAAAGTACATATGAACAATACACACAGTGTTGACAATCACCATGAGTACACATACCTCAATACTGTACACACAACCACAGAATGTCCAGGTTATGTCATAAACTGTAACCCCTACTACACATAATGTGTAGCAGTCTGATATCTCACTGGCTTTTTATCAGATATGATGACATTAATTATGGTGTGCAGCACATATGCACCTCTTACTGCATGACATATATACAAAGGTTGACAGAGTTGTGGCTGGAGGCACATACACAGGGCCAATATTGACATGTTGCTGTAATACCTTCATGCATTTACTGTTGTAACAGGGTTTGTTGCAACATATGTCCTATGAGGGATATGAAGTCAGTAACTCTCACGGCTGTCACCATCTACATATTGCAATCCTCACACTACCTTCTGCAGTTCACAGACAGATGATCTGTGGGTAACACATGAAACAAAAGACACCACACACTGCCTAGTCTGCAGAAGACCCTACAGATGGGGGTTTCCTCATAAACATAGCACTGACATGGCAGCTATTAAAACATGTAGGACAGCCATATCCACACACACCCTGTTAAACCAACATTACTCCAAATGCAGTATAGCAGCACGTACAGTCTATAGTCAGGTTAGGCACATCACCCTCCTGTGTGTTGCCCTATTTCCACAGTGTATGTTGTTAGAGGTGGGTCCCTAATCCATCTGAGATGCTGTTTGCCAAACAACGGATCGATTTCCTGCTCACAGTGAATGTAAAGGCCCAGCACCTACATGATGTTCCTAGATATTGAAGTGTTTCCATGCAATTGGCTATGGGAATGTTACCACAGCTGTTCCCCATGCAATCAGCTAGATCAGGGCTGCAGTTCCTGTAGAGGCCATTAGTTGATGATAAGCAACACATAAAATACATATGCTGCTGCCTAAGTACAGCAGGTGTAACTCTCCACATCCACCAGAGAGGGAGTGAGAGAGGCAGACAGAGGCAAAGAATAGTCAGGGAGGGGTGGCAGAGTAAAACGTAAGCATGTTTGTGTCACACACCTACCAGTACAGGGTATCAAACCCCTGATGACTATGTATTGCTATGACATGTCTATGCAGTTATTGGATGCACCACAGAGGATACATGTTTAGAAGCCCTCAAAACGTATATGTGATGGTGAGTGATATTTGCAACAGGGATATGGTAGCTTTATGGTAAGTGTAGTACACATGCCTGTCCACATGAAGAGGTGCCAGCGTCAAGACAGCCACACTTTCACAGGGAAGCACACACAGTGACACACTTGGCAGGGCCAGGAATATAAATCATCACTAGTGATATTGCTACAACACATTACAGTGCAGGTATCACATGCACCACAGGGGTCATACGGAGGTGATAAGGGCAAAGGGTATGTGGAGGTGTCTGATATCAGGCAGCATGCTTCAGTATGCCAGTGGGGGTTGTAGTGAGTGTGAATGTGGTCATACACATCATACAACCCACACATAGACACAGGGTGCCAGTACTGACATGCATGGGTGCATTGCTGGACAGGTGTGTCGTGGTCAACTGTGCCAGATGACTATACAAGGATAGGTGATGGGTATACCTTGGCATCAGGCCACACGACAATGGTCTTCATTGTGGCTCAGGGGTGCAGTGTCAGGATCTGACCACACAGGTGGGTATTGTATTCACCATCCAGTCACCTGGGTGACTATTGCATGTGGCCAATGCTATGCATTGCTTGCCATGTATGCGTTCCTTAGTCCATGACATGGACAGTGTCTGAGATGTGCATACCTCCCACATGCATGTACAGTGACATGTGGAACTGCGCCTGCAGTGTCTGGCCCATGATGTGTACACAGATTGTTATCATCAGCTGTGCCAGTCCTGGCCTCATGTGGCGGGAACTGTTAATGGATGGCAGGTTGACCCAGCACCTACATTGATAGCATGATACTGGTATTCCCTGATATCAGTAGCATCTGTCCATACAGGGTGTGTTTTTAGGCATGGTATGTCCTTTGTGGGTCATATTTGAAGGCACCACAGGTGTTGTAGGTGTCCAATGGGGAACATGGGGAAGGTGCACTGTCAGCATATATGTGTCTATTGGACTGATGGTCGTGGTGCCATGCCCACTGTAGCCCACTGCAATCACACCATGGTTACTGTTAGTGGGCAATATGCAGGGTACTATCAACACAGCAGCTGTTGCCTAGGCAAGTGTGTGTGTGTGTGTGTGTGTGTGTGTGTGTGTGTGTGTGTGTGTGTGTGTGTATGAGACATGAGTTGAGAGTGTTATATGGGTAATATTAGGGTCGCTCACTTTGTTCACCTGGCCTTGATGTCAAATGTAGGGGTATGGATATGCACCCGAGCCTCTTGGCTATTTCACATCTGTTTTCCCTGTATGGTGGACATTGTGATATATACTAGGACCACTTTATAAGAAATTTGCAAAACCCGCTCCCCATTGACTCCAGTTGTTACACACTCGCAACCACCTCCACACAGGATACGAATTACAAACACACACACACACACACACACACACACACACACACACACACACACACACACCTCTCACGTCTGGGATAGGAACTCCTACCTAACTAGTTTATTACACTACAGCACTATACAGTTATAGGATACACCACAGAGATTACTGGAGTACTCCTTCCCCAAAGATGTATTTTACAGTGAATGACATCAGCAGGATTGCCAAAGTAGTGCATTTAAAGTATAATGAATGTGACTAGCCTAAAACGCACTGCTCCCTACACAGACATAGAAACACACACAAAATATCCACAACTGCAGTGTGCAGAGACAGAACCCCTACCAGAGTTCTATATCACACTACAGCATAAAGCAGTTATAGGACACACCACAGGGGGTAACTGGAGTACTCCTTCCCCGAAGGTGTATTTCACAGTGAATGACATCAGCAGGATTGCCAAAGTAGGGCATTTGAAGTGTAGTGAGTGTGACTAGCCTAAAATGCACTGCTCCCTACACAGACATAGAAACACACAGAAAACATCCACAACTGCCATGTGTGGAGACAGAACCCCTACTAGAGTTCTATACCACACTACAGCATAAAGCAGTTATAGGACACACCACGGGGATAACTGGAGTACTCATCCCCCAAAGGTGTATTTCACAGTGAATGACATCAGCAGGATTGCCAACATAGGGCATTTGAAGTGTAGTGAGTGTGACCAGCATAAAATGAATTGCTCCCTACACAGACATAGAAACACACACAAAACATCCACAACTGCCATGTGTGGGGATAGAACCCCTACCCGAGTTCTATATCACAATACAGCATGAAGTAGTTTTAGGATGCACCACAGGGACAATTGGAGTACACCTTCCCCAAAGGTGTATTTCACAGTGAATGACATCAGCAGGATGTAGTGAGTGTGACTAGCCTAAAAAGCATTGCTCTCTACACAGACGCACACACAAACACCGTTGCCAAGTTTGGTATTAGAACTCCTACCTAACTATTTTATCACACTACAGCAGTATGCAGTTATAGGATGTGCCATGGAGATTACTGGGTTACAACCTTCCCAAAGGCGTATTTCAAGGTGGATGACATCAGCAGCATTGCCAAAGTAGGGCATTTGAAATGTAGGGAATGTGACTAGCCTAAAACGCATTGCTCTCTACACAGACAGAGATACACACACACATGCACACGCACACACACACACACACACACACACACACACACACACACACACACACACACACACACAGTCACTTGCCAAGTCTGGGATCAGAACTCCTACATAACTATTTTATCACACTACAGCAGTAAGCAATTATAGGATGTGCCAAGGAGATTACTGGGCTACAACCTTCCCAAAGCTGCATTTCACAGTGGATGACCTCAGCAGGCTTGTCATAGTAGGGCTATGGGGAGGCCAGTGTGTGTACATGGGCCATAACCCATTCATCTAGGGCTTGACACACCACATGCAGTCACACGCAGGGCCATATTCCACAGGTACATGTATACAGCTGCTAGATCACTACTTCCTTGTACAGTCAAGTTGCACAGCTAGCACTTGCACCACATAGTTGGTACTGCTGAGAAATACCGTTGGCTAGTATCTACAGTGAGTGACACCTGAACCTCATGTGGTTGTAGCCATTTGGCTGTGTGCTGAGTGGTACAGGCCTGGATGGCTCCTTGCCACAGTCACTCTTTTCCACACATCTATGTACATATACTTTTGGCTTATTATATTGTGTTGTCCTTGAATATATGTCTGTATTCCTGTCCACTGTGTGTGAAAATCATGAGTGGTGCATACTAAGGAGTGTCTGCACTAACATCTGCAACTGCCAGCTATGTCTGAGCCACTGTTGTTTACAGACATGGGTGTGCGAGCATGCCCAGTATGACCTTTCAGTATGTTGTTGTCTGACATTTCCTTCATTTCTCTGTGTGTGAGCATGCCCAGTATGCCCTTCTGTATTGTATGTGTGGATCAATTCCAGGTAGTTTGTACTCTAGTGCAGACCTTTGTGTTGTACACCTACAGTTAGCAAACTGTTTCTGCAGGGTATCCGTCGATCATTTGGGAATATGGGGACAACGTCTGCAGGGACTAGTGTGTACTGTAGGTGATTGTGTCTGTGCTGCTTCAGCTACATGGTACTGCTGTTAGCAGAGATATTCAGATATGTGTACTGTTATGCACTGTGACGTTTTCTTTCTGCATGTACTGCCAGGTGGACATTCCTGCTCACAGTGATGTCTTGGGGGACAAGGGTGAGTGCAGCTGTGTGCAGTATTGTGGGCAGACACCTACATATTCATGGTAGGTTATGCCATCCTGGAGGGGGTGCTGCAGGCACTTGCTGCTGAGTCTGTGTATCCGGTTTAGCACCTTGGTACAGTGCTGGCAGGGGATCCCATACATGTACATCCATCAATATGACAGTATAGCCTTATATTGCTATGACAATACCTCACAGCTGTACAGATTTGCACAGGTTACCCAGAGGCAGGGGCCAAGAGTCAGGACATTACCCCTATTGTGGTGTACGGGCAGGTATGTAGGCACCCATTTATGTGTTTACAGCCAGGGATAGTGTGTGCACACAGCTTTGTGTCGGACCTTGCACATTCCATGATGCCCATGCTCCTACCCCCTCAGTTATTCTCTCCTCTTCCTTACATTATGCATACATATTCTGATACATTCCTTATGGTTATCACCCCATCACAGCTGTGTGTCTGTGTTGGTCAACAGTTCATGCAGTGGGACATGGCGGACATGTTACTGTGATTTGTCCACATGGCCTTGCATATGGCGTATCTGGAGTGTGTTGCATTGTAAATTGGGTGTCCATGGCATAACATGCATGGGTAGTACTTGTGAGACACAGGTCCTAGGCAGAGGCCTGTGGGCCATTAGCTGTTGATGCAGGCCAGATGTGGCAGGCTGTTGCATTCTGCCTGTCCTACAGTCTCAGACCACCATACAGTATATTCCCCTGGGGTGGCAGGGTAGGTGGGATAGGTGTTCATGCCACTACCTTCTATCAGCCTTGATCGGTGGTGTAGATGCTGGCAGGGTGCTACCTACAGCTGGTGACACACCTGCATGGGAAACCTGCACTGCATGCTGCATTCTTTTGCTATTGCCATATACAGATGGGGTCATATTGTACCCATTCCCCACAGCAGGGGTACAACCAGAGAGGTACCTGTGGGTGGTGTTTGCATGAGCTGGGTGCATGTGTGCTATGGACACTACTTGCATCTGACACACAGATATGCATTGGACATTCCAGTTATGCTTGCATGTGCAGGCACATCAGCTGTTTTCCAATACATCAGTCCTACCTTCATTGTGATCTGCTAGTGTCTGAGCAGACAACACCGGTATCCCCTACTACAGGACCAGATAATGTGATGCATACCTGTTTGAACTATTCCAAGGATGTGTCCATTTAACAGTGACACAATATATACTGTGTATCTGGGGTACTTTCTCCTGTGTACTGCTTGTATATCTAGGCTACCAGTCATGCCATGTCAGTCTTTCAGATGGTGACATATATTACCACCATGCATTTGCAATGGCTTACTGCTAGTTTTTGTTACACTGGTGGGTATTGTGTTTGGCACTGCAGTTGTGAGCACTTGTCCCTGTCAGCGGTAGTGGACAATGGCCACCAGGTCTTACCTCAACATGCATACATACTGACCACTCTCACACAATATGAAACACACACCAATCTAACACACTCATACCTGCATATTGTGCAGATGCTACAACCTATCCTGCGACCTAGGCCACCTCTGTGCATCTGTGCTCCACTGGTATTATACTGCACACACATGTTCCTACATTTTTACATAGGGTTGTGGGAGGCACACCAGACTGTTACTACATTTCTACACAGGATTGGGGGGGCACACCTGACTGTTACTACATTTCTATACAGGATTGGGGGGGCACACCTGACTGTTATTACATTTCTATGTAGGATGGAGGGGCACACCCGACACTTGTACACATTTGCTATGGCTGTACTGGTATGTCAGGTACTCAATTTCATTCTGTATTCTAACCAATCATGCTGACTAGAGGCATATCAGTGTACTACAGGTCTTAGCTTTGATTGACCTACATATTAGTTTCTGACTTTCTACCCTTCAGAACTAAGATACCACTGCTTGACCTGCTGTAGTCTGTTTGTGTAGGTCTGGGGGAGTACCCATAGGCATCATTCAGAAGCCATAGCACAGCCTCTGTTTGTGTTTGTCTACACCTGTCCTGCTGGCTGTGACTGTTGTTGGGCATGTGAACCTCCCTGACTGGCATGTGTGAGTCACTTACCTTGTGGGTGTCCCAGTATTAAGGGTGGTGCCGCAGGGCTGGCTATCTTGGATGCACATAGTACACTCCCTACAGATGGTTGAGCACAGGTCGTGTCATGTTTAGCATTCCTTTTACTGTATGTGAGAGTCAGAGAGAGGCGTTATTCCCTGGGTCCCTCCTGTGTCAGTGCATGTGCTGTGTGTTGCCACTTTGCCAAGGCCAGGGCATACTGGGCACACCTCCTTCTGCCTACTGGGGCAGCCTCTGGTTGTTCCTCCTCTGAGTCACTCTGTGCCTGTGCAGGCCTTGGCAATGGTGGGGGGCTGTGTGGCCCTACCCCATGCTGTTCCTGCTGCAGCTGTTTCCGCAGGATCATATTGTGTAGCATGGCACATACAATGACAATTTGGGTACATGTAGCTGGTGAGAACTGCAAGGCTCCACCGGATATGTCCAGGCACCAGAACCATGACTTGAGCATCCCAAACACAAACTCTATTCTCTGCATGTGCCTCATTATGGAGTTCTTGTTCAGGTGTGTGTGCATTTCTAATGGGTGTCATCAGCCACGGCTCCAGTGCGTATCCAGCATCCCCCACTAGGTGACCCTGAGGGATGCCCCCATTGGCAAATCTCTGGTACAGCTGCGTCAGATGGCAGATATGGGAATTGTGATAGCTTCCAGGGCAGCCAGCACAGACATTCATTATTATGCCCTGGGCATTGCACATGACCTGGTAGTTGATGGAGGTGAAGCCCTTGCGGTTGATGTAGACCCTACCCTGCTTACCAGGTGCTGCTTTGATGCATATGTGTGTGCAGTCTATAGCACCCACTACCTCAGGGTATTCTGCTATTTGGTAGAACAGTTGCATATTGCTGGCCAACGCCTCATGGGTGTTGGGGAAATATACGTGCTCACCGGCATGTGCTGACATGGCATCCAGTAACTGGTGGAATACCCTGGATGCTGATGCCTGTGAGATCCCCATAATATCCCCAGTTGGCCTTTGGAAGGTACCTGTAGCTAGTATTCTTAGGTCTACACATACCTTGGTATCCACTGGGATGGGTTCCCCTTTGTTAGTTCTGTGTGTCAGGTGTGGCCGGCACAGCTCAATGATTTGCTGTAGGAGGTCCCTGTCCACCCTATAGTGCTCCACTATCTGCAGCTCATGTAGCTCCTGATAGGTTACCCTGGGTCTGTACACTTTTCTCTGTCTCCTCACTGTGGGTTGGTCAACAGCATTCACATCCTCACCACCCTCAGCCTCTTCCACAAGTTGTTGTATGATAGCTATTGCAGCCCCTATCATTTTGTTGTTTTGTCTGGTAAAACTTCCCCGCTTGTATACACTGGTGGTGTAGAGTATTGGAAAAACCAGAGGGGAAGGTGTTTGCATAGTTTATAGTAGTGTTCTGGGCTGGGCTGGTCTGCTGCCTGTGCAATTGGCTGATTCTGATTCATTTCACCTGCCAGCTATGCTAGTTCTCCTTGATTACCTTCCTACTACTGTTTTCCTTTCCCATTGCCTTCCTGTTTAAGCCCAGGGGTGCGTCACACAAACATAGTGCTCAAATGTGCACAGAGCTGCTATTTCCTGGTTAACCTTTTTTTTTTTCTTTCAAACCTGGTGTGTGGCGCGCACACCCACTTAGACAATGTAAAGAGTGCTAGACAGAGTCAGATACGCCCCCTTGCCTAGGTGTGCTTAGCTAGGAGCAAACTTGAGCCATAGGGCTCCAGTCTGCTTACAGTATGCCTGACACACCCCTCTATGATGTCAGCTAACTCTTAGGCTTGCACCAAGCTATTTTTGCTCTTACACTGTTGGGTGCTGACTAGCATGCTGGAGAAATCTGGGATTCACTATCATTCCCCTCATTTGCATAGGATTGCCTGCTAATGCATAGTTACATGTCTCACACTGAGCCTCCCCCCTTAGCAACCACTCCTCACTGGCCATGTTGACTTCTGCCTGCCATTGACTTTAATGGCAGAATAGTGATTTTTGTTAGAATGCTTAGTTTAGGTTTCTTTTCTTACCCCCCCCCCCCGATCCCGTTTGTGCACCACTGCCCTACACTTAAACAGCTGAGATCAGCTAAAAAAAAAATAAAAGTTGATTTTTTTTTTTTTTTTTTTTTTAAGCTGTTTTCATTGCCAGTGGTCTTATATTTGGCCATTGGCATGCTTCCTGAATGATATGCACCCTTTATTTGGAGCTGTCACAGCTTTGTTTTGGAATTTACAGAAATTTACTCGGTAACTAACTTTCACAATACTCCTTGTTGTGGTTGCTTGACTGCCATTCTGGAAGGCAACAACCCATTAAATGACAACAAACCTACTTATCCTTTCAGCCAATTACTACAGGTGTCTCTCAGGGCTCTATCCTGGGTCCTGTCCTATTTAATATATTTATTAATGACCTCCACACCACCACACAGCATACTAGAATAATAATATGTGCAGCCTGAACAATACATATGCTCTAAGATATTACCCAAAAATCTTTCTCCTATGTAGAAATCTGGCTCAAAGAATCAAACCTCCTACTCAGCCCCAAAAACTTAGTTAATGTTTTTTCACACAAAAATCTGCCAAAATCAAGAACAATTTTTTACCAGTCAGCAAATAATACTGTCACTGAAACTGTAATTTACAGTAAACGTCTAGGCGTTATACTAGACAACAATCTGAAATATGACCAGCATATACTGCACACCATTAAATCTACACACCAGAAACTAAGCCCCCTTTATAGGATCAATGGATTCCTTACAGATACTGCAAGAAAAACTCTACTGTAAATGAGGAATAGATGGAAAATATCTCATGTTTAATAAAAAAAAAAATATATATATATATATATATATATATATATATATATATATATATATATATAAAACAATATACTTTGTTTTAAACTAGGAAACTGCTTGTGACAAATGCTGGAAACAGTTGCTGCAGTTTATACCCTGCCTGTATGCAGCTCTATAGCAATCAGGATTTAGTTAAAAGAAAGACATTTTTTTTAGATTTAAAGTGTACACACTGCTTGTTACAATGTAGAAAGTAGTTACTACAATTTGGATTACACACAGAGTGCTATAGTGCTCAGGTTTAGCCACAAATTTAATTCTGGCTTTTACAAGCCAGTATTGCATTAAAGAAAGATTGGGATTAGCTGGTCATGCTGCCCCCCCCCCCAACACTTTGCGCCTGTGGCAGTTGCTCCTTTTGCACCACCCTAAATATGCTACTGTTTGCTGCCAGCTTAGCTGTTTCCCACCCTGACCAGGCAAGATGGATAAGATGCATGCAATGGTTGATATATCTGCGCATTTTTTTTTTATATTTCAACAACAGAAATTTTGCTTTTTTAAGAGTACTAAATGGTCATCGTATGTCCAGTGTTTAGGGGTAAGTGACACAAGTACTA
>NC_056725.1:566971256-567121256 GCF_019279795.1 Protopterus annectens
TCATGTGGTACATCAAAAAGCAAGGGAGAACCAGTCATACCCCCTTTGCAGGCTACCCTTGTTAGGTTTGGATATAGCTTCACAGTGCACTCTGAAAAACATGAATGGCTGAAAAGCTGTGCAGGACGAGGGTGGACTTTCACAGATGGAGACTAGATCAGGGATTCTTCCAAATTTAGGTCTGTTTGTGGGGAATTCCTCAAGTAGACCTATCTGCCTCCTCACTAAACAATCAACTGGCAAGATTTTGTCCCAGGATTCCATGCAAGAACGCCTGTAAGACAGATGCCTTTTCTTTTCCTTGGACATGAATGTTCCTGTATGGTTTTCCATCCCTTTCCATTGATAACCAGGTTACTTCTGAAGATTCAGATGGAATCGTCCAAAATCATCATGGTGAATCCCTTCTGTCTCAATCAAAAGTGTTCCTACATTCTTTTGGAAATAGCCAGTGGCAGTTGCCACAAGCTTTCTCACAAAATGCATCTACTCATACAAGATCGAGGGTGTTTGATACATCCTGACCCTAATCAGCTTCAAATAACTGTAACTGCCTGTATGATAGGATCTTAATTCCCTGTAGTCACCTGTTTACTTAGGGCATGCAGCAGATACTAATGAGGGCAAAAAAGCCTGTAACTAGAAAATCATATATTATCAAATGAAAAAGGTTTTCTAGTTGGTGCCAACAACAAAACCAGCACCCATTCAGGGCTTACTGTTCTCAGGTTTTACATTATTTGTGTGAGTTATTATCCTATTGGCTATCTTAGTCCTCTGTCAAGGTTCATTTGTCAGCCATTTCAGCATATCTTTTATTCAATGCTTTCTTATGTCAAAATGTTTTTGAAAGGCATTTTGCATAAAAGGCCTCCAAGAAAATAGGTGGATCTCTCCTTGGGATTTTAATTTTGTGTTAAGAAGCTAACACTTGACCCATTTGCACCAGCTAACTTTGTCTGACTTGAGGTTCTTAACATGGCAAACAGTTTTACTGATTGGTCTGACCTCTTCAAGAAGTGTATCCGAGTTGCAAGCTCTTGAATCAACTCAATTTCATTTTCCACAGGAACAGGTTTTCTTTGAGAACTAATCCTTCTTTGATGACTAAAGTGATATCCGAGTTTACTTTAAGCAAGCTACCCAACTGCCTGTTTTCTTTCCTGAACCTAAAAATGAGGGAGAAAGGGTGCTCTATACCTTGGATGTCCACAGACAAGACATGTACTATATTGACAGAACTAAATCCTTCAGATCTTCAGATCAATTCTTCATTTCTTGTGAAAGTAAGAAGAAGGCCTGGAAGACCTGTACCAAAGTAGACTACTTCCAAATGTTTGTCTAAGGCTACTACCTTTTGTTATGCTTGTCACAAAATACTATTCCAGGCAGGGTCAAGGCTCACTCTACCAGGGCTTTGGCTTCATCTATGCCTTTTTTGGATAGGGTTGGATTTTAGAAGTATTCTACAAGCAGCAACTTGGTCTTATGTACGTAAGTTTACGAAACATTTGTAATTCCTTCTCTAGGCCATGATCAGGCTTTGCAAAGAACATTCTCCAGAGTCTCCAGGACTCTTTTCCTTCCACCTCCCAAATGTAGTAAGCTAGGGTACTCTACCCATATAGTTAAGATGCCGCAGCAGTGGTCAGCATGATGAACATTGTACAGTTGTGTAAGTAAACTTGTCATAACAGTAGATGTTTGAATAATCACGGCTTCAGTAGCTGCTCCCTCCCTCCACCCCCCATGATTTTAGTGTGTTATTTATGTCAGGATGTAAATTGCTGATTTTGTTGTTACTAGCATTGTCCTTTCAGGGCTCAGTCTCCTTCTTTCCATTGGCATGAAATCACTGAAAGGCTTGGCACCCAAACCTATATTTTTAGTCAGCTCAGCTCAAGCTGACAGTTAGTTTGGGTGCATGGAAGGTTTCCTGAAACCTTGGAAGCTGAATGGTTATTATATCCTTGGCAGGTTATAACCCATACAGTTAAGGTTACTGCAACAGTGATCATTTCAACATCTACTGTGGTGGTAAGTTTACTTACACAACTGTAGTTTCCACCTTTAGAATAAGAAGTATCTCTGAAAGTGAAGTTTTGTCTCACTTTAACTGCTTATATCTGTAGGTGGTGATCTATGTTCCAGCCTTATTTAAGAGTCTCCTGCAAAAGCAGGTTAGAATAAATACATGGCACAAATATAACAAGAAAGTCAAATAAAGCAGGGTATTTAGATCCACTGATAAAATAAATGATAAAGAATAACACTAGCTGTTTGTTTTTGTTATTCTCTTTACGTTTTGATTTAATTGCTGCATAATATAGCACCAGCTAAGAATTTTTTTTTTAATAGAGATTCTACCATCTTACTTCTTTTTATCTGCCATATGTGCCTTTCTTTAATTTCAGCTTCATATATCCAATTGCAATACCTTTCATAAAGTACACTGACTGCAGAGTTCTTCCTGTTTATTGAAGTTCTTTTGATCAAAGCATTCCTAATGGATGACAAATAAGTATGAAGGATGAACTTGGTGAAGCAGTTCTGTTTAACTATGAAATAGTATAGTCCACTCAGAGACTTTTATAAAGCTACTATTGGACAGTCAATGACAATGACTCTAGCCTGAGATGGTCAGAACATCTGTGTGGTAGTATTAGTCCTACTGCAGCCCAATCATCTGATTTGCTGTTATGTTGATGCAGCACTTGAAAGTAGATGGTTATCAAGCCAGATCACAAGACATCTGATCAAAAACACTGCTAAGGCATTTTAACATACCCAGTAATCAACCAGCCATCAGATACCCTTGGCAATCCTTAGAACAAAAAAAAAATAGCAATACTTCTCCATTGATTAATTACAGGGTTCTGAAAACATAAACATTTCAAGCTGAAATATAAATGTATTCATGGTTCTAATGAGTTACTCTTTAAATTAAATAGTATGCTGTTCTGCCCATTGAAAATGTGGACATGACATGAAAGTATACAGGTCTGAGAAGATATGTTTCAGTCTACTAATCTGAAAACCCAAACATAATCAGACAGAATTCAGAAAATACATGACATATGTAAGAAAGCAAGAAACATTTGTTTCAGGTGTGTATAATACAAGACACAAATTCTTCATTATAATCCATACTCTAATCTTGTAGCATCAGCAAAAAAGTAGCACCGAGCCTACTGACTATAATTTATCAAACGTAACTCACAATAAATCTATTTGCTTGCAATGCATGCTGTATTTTCCTTTTTAGTGAATTTGATAAGAAGCATTTTTCAAAGTAGAAAAAATAAAGACTATAATACATGACACGTGCTTACTTATAAATGGAGAGGCTCACACTTGTATCTGAAGTGATTCAGTACCATGGCAAATACAAGCAGAGCACGTTTGCTTAGTAATGACACTGGATCACTCAGTCTTTTTTTATAATTTGCTTAAAGTAAAAGAAGCGTGCCTATTTCTGCAAGTTTTCCTTCTGAGCATTTAATCATAATTATTATTTATGCCATATCATGTTTTTTATTATATTAACAATGTACTTGATATTCCACAAGAGCTACACTCACTCACCTACTACAGAATAACAGGTCGAGCCCATCAATTGATTTCCACACTTAATAGCGAACAATAAGGAATAAACTAATCGCTTTCTTAAACTTCTTTCAAACTTAGCTCATTTTCTTTGGTGTACCAAGCTATTTTATAATACTTTTATTTATATTTATTGTAGTCTTGACAGCGATAAAATGAAGTTGAGTAAATACTGTAGGCTGACTTTATGAAAAGATCCGCTAATGTATGATTCTTCATTGCACAACATTCTTATGTGAGATAGCCGAGACTATAACTCTAGTGAATGTAAGATTTCTGGTAATCATGGATCCTAATATGGGAACGTGACTGATCTCTAACATCAAAAAAATAAATTTAATGAAAATACCATACTGAGCATATATATATATATATATATATATATATATATATATATATATACTCACTCACAATAACATACCACCAGGGCTACTACATTGCTGTGAATAAAATTTCAGAAAATAAGCTAATAACTTTCAATCTATGATTCTCAGTCTAAATCCAGTGCTCATTCTTCAGTAAACTAACAAACTGAATGCATGGAGAAGAATAAATAAAGCATAGTCATAATAATATAATAGTTCATTAAAAACCTCATGTAAGTCCTTGTTCATTGGCATGTACTGGCTATGTTACTGCTAAAACAATCAAAAATATAAGAAACTGGTCGCCTTTTATAGTTAATGCTAAAAACATGACCTTTCTTACATCTTGCCAAAACGGTAACAGAGTCTGCCGTAGAAAATACTTAGTATCTGGTCCTTTCCACAGTTACATGGTCTGCAAACTATCTGCACCATCTTCACTGCTTCTATTTTGCTCTAGTGATCTATCTAGTAAAGGAGACTGTTGCATCGTTACTAACACAGCACAATACTGATGTCTCAGGAATTAAGGGGCACAAAGTGCAGCATCGCCTTTTCCACAATAAAGATACATTGTCATTACAACGATGTGAAAACAACAAAATGCACTAAGACCAAACCTCATGAGATTAGCATAATGTACACATAACTGAGATACTAGCTTAATCATGCTGTTTATAATTTATCATGTGTTTTTGTAGTACAGATTTAAACATAATTTTATACAATTCTATCAACTCACATTCTTATCACAGTCCTAAAACTCACAGCAAAAACCTGCCATTGTATTCTATGACTATTTTTGTCGAACTTTTCACAAATTTCTCAAAGAGGAAGCTATTATGTTCATAGGTTCATAGGTTCATAGATGTGTACTAAGCTAATGGCCCTGGAACCTTTTCTTTACAAGCCTAGCCCATAGGATTACTCTGGCATCATGCCACCCGACCTTAGTTCCCAGTGCCTCTCTCAAGTAGAGCCACTGGAGTGATCTTTGGGGTAAATTTTATATTTCCCATCCCTCATCAAGATTTCTCTTGAAGAGGGCCAGTGAGGTGCTCTGTTTGACATGTATGGGAAGTCTATTCCATAGCATGGGCAGTCTCTGGGTTATGAACCTGTCCGGCCATAACGTTCTGTTGATTGTGGTAATGAGGTTGAGGTCTCTGAAGTGTGTGTTGCGGAGGGATTGTGATTTCTTTAGATGTGGCATTTCTAACAGAGCTGGGTCAGACATGGCTTTGTAAGTCAAGCAGAGATTGCCTCTACCTAAGCAATATGAGACAGAGAATAGTTGGAGTTTTTTGAGTCTGTCCACATAGGACATGTGCTTTAAGGCCTAGGATCCTCTTTGTGAGGTACTTTTGCAGCATCTCCAGTTGTTGCAGGTGTCTAGTGAGGTACATGCCAAATGGGTCATTGTATTCGATGACTGGCCTAATGAGGGAAGAGTAGAGGGAGACAATGACTATTTCTTCCTGAATACAAAACCCTTAGTAATGAGATGTGCCACATAGAAGGACTTTCTGACCATAGTGGCAATGTGGTGATCAAAAGAGAGGTTGCTGTCAGTCTGTGTTCCCAGATCTCTTATAACGCCTTCTTTGTTCAGTGGACTATCATCGATGTGGTAATTCACAGGAACTGGGTTTTTCCCAAAGGGGATGATGGCAAATTTTTTGGCATTGAGCTTCAGGCCATGGTTCTGACACCAGTCGTTGGTCTCAGTGATACCTTTCTGTAGGATGTCAACATCACTTGGGGAGTTAATAATGGTTCCCAACTTGCAATAAACTTGTCAGGCTAATGGGGTGATAGTTCCCAGGGTCTGTAGTTGCTCCTCCTTTGTGGAGAGGGAAAAGTATAGCAGTGTGCCATTCAGTAGGGACAAAGCCTGAGGTGAGCTGTGATTGAACAGGGCATGAGGTGCCAGTGCCAGTTGTAGTTGTAGTTCCACACCAGAACACAGCCAGGGGTCATGTCAAGAAGTATTCTTGGCTTCTTGGAGTGCTGTTTTTTTAACCTTTGTAGTAGTACTAATGGCCTGTGGCTATCTGCTGGCTGGCAATTCATCCCTTTGGGGGCGGAGGGGAGGGAGGAGGAGGAGGAAAAAGTTGGGAAATCTGTCCACCAGTATTGGCAATATATGTTGGCTCTCAGTAGGAGAGACCATTTGTGCAGGTAGCAGAGCAAAAATCTGGGTATGCCGTGGAGATTCTTTACACTGGAGGTTGATAGATTCATCACCCAAAGACTCCCTATGCTGTGGAACAAAATCCTCCTTCTGGTACATGTGTTTAGGACAGAGCACCTCGCTGGCCTTGTTCAAGAGAAAGTGTCTTGACCAATGGATGGGAGATCCAGGGATGTAGATATACCCAAGGTGATTACCTCAGTGTCACTGCTCGACAGAGGCACAGAAAAATAATGGGTATAGTTCCCCATACTAATGACTAGGTCAATGATGTTGCTACCTCTAGTGGGAGTAAGAATGAGCTGGTCCAGGGCATAAATGCACTCGGGCGACTCAATATCTGAGCGCTATAGTCTTGATATATTTTAATAACTGGGTTTGATATATTGCCTATCTGAACCCAACACTATGCATTTATAGCTAGTATTCTTTTTTATCTATCTGAATATGTTCTTCCAATGCTTGATCAACTGTTAGGTGAAAATGCATTTCAAGGCAGCATCATTTTAGTTTATTAGAGTTCATGTGTACATTATTTTAAAGGTGGTACAAAGTCTCCAGATACATACTAAATGGTAGCAGCAATATCTAGAAAAAATATTTCAGCTTGGCATTGGCATTTCATGTCTTCTGAATCTCTGTTAATCCTTTTCACACATGAGATTATTGCTTTATTTTATTCCTGTGTTGTAAATCTGTAATGTTTTCTTATAGTCATATGCTGTAATTATGTGACTCCCAAAACTAGCACTGATTTCATACCCATTTCCAACAGTCTTTGGTCTTATCCAGAACAGGTCTGAAATCATGTGACTGGATAGCTGCAGAAAAAGAAAGTACTCAGTAGTTTGTTAATTTCATATGTGTAACTCAGTCATGAAATACCATTCACCTTGGTGTTCTCACACGCACACACACACACACACACACACACACACACACACACACACACACACACACACATGCAAACCACATTAGCTTCCTAAAAAATAACTCCTGCACTTCCAAAATCTGTTCACTACAGACAAGGATCGGTCAGCAGGAAATGAGCCCTCCCATCTCTAGACAAGAAGCCAACTCAAGATTCCACATCTTCCAAGAAGACAAGGAGAAGGGCAAGGAACAATGCCCCAGATGTGGGGGAGACACCAAACATACTGAGGAAGGTCTCAGCAGAATCAGAACGTAATGATATTACAGCAGTGGTAGAGTCAGGTGAAATTGATAGGGAGAAGATAGCAGACAAATACCTTGAAGAGTTTACCAATTCCCTACCTGATGAAAGCAGGTTTAGAATATTTGACTTAGCTCTAGAAAAAAACAAAAAACAGTAACACTCCACAATTGTCTACCAGTTACTAAGGAAGAGTTCTCCTCCATCAGCCTCCACTCCCTTTTATGAGAGCCTGAGGCTGAACCCCTATTTCTGGAAAGTAACAAATTCTGATGACCCAGAAGTCAGCATTACCTAGTATTTTCCCCCCAAGGCTTGGCTAGGCTAAACTCACTAAATCAATACTTACTATGGTTTCCACATTACAGTTCACATCCTGCTGAACATGAAGGAGAAAATCTGTAAGGGTTACATTGTAGAAATATTTGATCTAGTTGACACAGATGGTATTTCTTGTGTAACTGATGCTGATAATCCTGATGCCAAAGATGTGACGGCAGGCTAGCAGCCATAAGAAAAAGAGCTTCAGGCTAGGTGGTGGCCAGGGACTGGGACATGTGGTCTTTAGGTTTTGTGGTCTTTATGGGTATTATTGTGGAGAAGGATCCCTGGCAGGGTCTGTCAGTGCTTGCTTATTCCTTGGCTATTTGAGAGGCCCACCATGTTAAAGGGGAGGTCAGCTTGGTAATACTAGGATCAAAGATTACAGAAATTCAAGACTTCTGACAAATCACTTAACTGTGAGCAGAGGCCCGGACATTTGAGTGAGCGCCATGTTGGATAAGCCTAACAACCCCAAGAATGAACCCTTCTTTAAAGGTCAAAATGAAGGAAAGTTTTGTTGGGCATTTAACAATGGGAGTCATGTTTGGCCCTCTTGTAAATTTGTTCAGTTATCCTCTGCATGCAAGAAGGGTCATCCATCAGTTAAGTATTGGGCTAAATTAGGCCGTGCCAAATACAGCAATGTCACCTCTAATCATAACACCAACTCAGCTTATCATCAGGATAACCAGGTGAGGGGTAGACAGCCTTTTTGTGGCCATAGACTTAATGCAGCAAGTGGCCAAGGCCCCTTACAATCATTCTTTCTCCCAATGTGGCTAAATAAATTTATTCAATTACTGGCAGATTAGCCTGGAAGGCATACTGCTTCGATTTTTCTTGAAGATTTTCTGCAAGGGTTTAAAATTAGTTCACCAGTTCCATTACATTTTGGCCAATTAGGAAATTTTCATCCCTCAAGAGGCATGAGCTCATAGCTTCCAGTTTAATTGGAAAGGAGAGGGTGGCAGGCCAGCTAATTGGCCCTTTCTCCATCTCTCCATAGCATGCATTCACATTTTCCCTATAGGCCTGGTGCCCAAAAAGAAAGAAAGAGAGTCTAGATTAATTCACCTTCTTTCTCATCCCACGGGTTTGTCTGTAAATATTTTAATTGACAAGGATCAATCTAAATTGCAATATTCCTCCCTCAAAGAAGCATCTCAGGTAATTATTAAGTACTCAAACCCTAGGCTCTCTAAGCTAGACATTCAGTTGGCTTTTCATCTGCTTTTCATCAAACAAGACAACTGGCCTTTGTTAAGATTTTACTTCAATGGCCAGCTGTATTTTGATACTGCAATGGAGCATTTGGTGTCTTGTGCTACCTTCAAATTGTTCAGCACCACTTTACATTGGTATTGGCAGCAAAGAGCACCCCAGCAATCAGTGGTTCATCATCTTAATTATTTCTTGATTGGCAAATAAGGAGCTACTGAAGGGGTGGCCATATTCTAGGATTTTTGTGATACATTGAGGGTTCCTTTTGCAGTGGATACGTCAGAACGGCTGAGGCAAGTGGTGACCTTCTTAGGCTTAGCAGTCGATGTTCCTCTGTGGTCTTTCAAACACTTGACACACAAACTGGAGCAACTCAGACTCAAAATCTGAAAATTCCTCAAAGCACAAAAGGCACTGGAGACATAATGCAGCTTCATGGACTATTGAATTTTGCCTGCAGGGCCATCACACCAGGCAGGACTTTTCTGCGGTCAATCTCTAATTTATGAAAATGGAATAAGCCTAAGCATTGTAAGGTACATCTAATGTGCAGAGCAAGAATGACCTTCATATATGGTACACATTTTTTAACCAATTTAATGGTGTGGCTCTATGGCAGACTTAGTTTTATTAAGCTTGCAAGCTAATTTATCTTTTTCTTGTATTCATGTACCTGGTTGTGATAATGTAATAGCTGATCGTCATTCTCATTTCAGTTCACCAGTTTTTTTTTTCAGTTGGCCAGGGATGTGGACCGATAGAAACCTTCTTTCCTCTGGAGGTCTGGTTAATTGAAGAAGGATAGTCCTGTCACTAGTGGCAAATTTTTTAACTCAGAATATAAGAAAGGCTTATTCATAATCAGTGCAGACTTTCAATGTTTTATATAAATCACTACCCCCTGGGTATTGCCTTGACTCTGCTCATTAAATTCATGATATACAGATGCTGCAGAGGAAATTCTACTCCTACTCTTTGCATACATTTGCCAGCCCTAGGTTGACTGGTGCATTTCCTGGGGTTTAAGGACTGGACACTGGGTCACAAGTAGAAGCCTTAAAGGCTGGGAAAATACCGATGGGGCCTCCAAGAACCCCAGGTAGCCAATAAGGTGACATCTTCTGGTCATCATTGCCAAGGGCATGGTTCTTTCATCTGCAGATCTTTATACATGTGCCATTTGGCCAGCTTTATTCACATGCCTTTATGCCAGGGCTTTTTGGGCTAGTGAGCTTCTAAATTCTTTAGGGTGGGGGAATGTAGTGATTCACAGAGATTTTCTTTTGATCTGGGGGTGGATGCCAAAATAGATCAGGCAAGCAAAGGGCAGCAGGTCTGCTTGGATAGGTCTAGAATTGTAGTTATTTCTTAGGTCCACTGGTTTACCTTGTTGCACAATATCACCCCTGAAGCTAAGTGGTTGTACCCCATATTCACTTCAGAGGCTGGTAGACCCCTCAGGCTAGTAGATGTTAACACAATGTTAGTTAAGGCCCTTTCATGCCAAGGCATAGATCCTCATGAGTACTCTTCTCACTCCTTCAGGATAGGGCATTGGTGGTTTACTCCATCATGGTGCTGAAAAGAACAGAATGGTAGTTGTCTGATACCTTTTCATCCTGTATTAAGCAGTAACAGCAGACTTTTTGTGTTACAAGGAGGAAACTTAACTGGATCTTGGGACATTCCTTCATCACAATAGCAGCACTTCAAGCCTTGTCTTGTCTTCTGAATCATATTGGGTCATTAGAGCATATTAACTGGCTAGACCAGTGACATGGTTTATCGGAAATGTCCTTATTCCATTTTTGGGAGGTTTGGCACCAGTTGTCAACACAGAAACAATTAGTCGGAGGAATAATTTTACCTTAGCACCGAAAATTATTCTTTTGGCCAGAATCTTGCCCATTCTTCACAGGCTTCATGTGTAGTATCCTGAAGTAGCATTATTTTCATCTACAATCCTACCATGTCTGGAATGGCAGGGAGCCAAATGGAATGCAGTAATCAAAAATTACAGATATTTTATTAGTCACAGAGTAACTTGGACAACCAGCCAGACTGAGTTTCATGTGATAGCACACATGCATTTGGATAAGACAGGCACAGCCCCGGTGCAGTACATTTGAACAACTGAGGTTTTGATTTATTTAATCTGAGCATTACCTTGGCTATAGAACATTTTTCAATGGATTGTCTTTACATTCAATTGAGTGAAGTATATCAGCTTATCTAGGGTGAGCGGGGCCTGTGGGGGGATTGGCATGATTCCATACCAGATTGGTGGCAGCCTTGCAGCTTTACCCTGGTTGTGTTTCAGTGGCCTCTTCATTTTAGGTAGGTTGGTTTCAGTATTAAGCCTTGGTCATGGGCTAGGCTATGCTTGGACTGGAAGGCAATCCCTCAGGGTAATTTATGTAGGTCCAAGGCAGCTTGGGTTACACATCTGAACCTTAATATTTAGCCTGAACAGGCTTGGTTACACCAACCAGCATAAGGTAAAAGATCACGACTGTATTACGATGTGGTTAATATGTGGTTGGTATGTAAAATGACTGTGACGTCAGTACTGTTGTCTATGTTTACCAACAAATGGTCGCCAAGTCTCATTTGGTGTTTTCATTAACTCTGCTTAGAGGGCAGTAAAGGCTTACCTATAAGCTTAGTTGTCCTCAAGCTGATCCGGGGTGGGGCCACAATTTCCTCCTGGTATAAATGCTTGAGTCGCTGCCCCTGATTACATTTCAAGTTGGAAGCTCAAAGCTACCCCCCCCCCCCCCGTAGCCCATGTTCTTATCTAAGGGAGGCTGCCTTGCAGCTTTCTCCTTCTTGTTTTCCCCCTGGTTGTGCTTCAGTGGCCTCTTCATTCTAGGCATGTTGGTTTCATTATTAAGCCTTGGCCATGGCTAGGCTATGCTTGGGCTAAGAGTCAATCTTCAAGTGCATTTTATGCAGGTCCAAGGCAGCTTGGACCTTAAACTTTAGCCAGAATAGGCTTGGTTATGCCAAATAACAGGATAAAAGGTTACTGATTTTATTATGATGTGGTTAATATGTGGTCAGTGTGTTAATTGGTTGTGGTATTAGTAATGTTGTCTAAGTTTGTCAATAAACGGTCTCAACATCTTATTTGGTGTTTTCATTGACTCAGCTTAGAGAACAATGAAGACTTACCTATAAGGTCGGTTGTCCTTGAGCTGATCCAAGGGTGGGCCAACAAGCTCTCCCTGGTATAAAGGCTTGAGTCACTCGTCTTGATCACATTTCATGTCAGTGACCCAAAGGTTTCCCCTCAATCCCACTTACTTCTTATCTAAGTGCAGCCACCTTGTGGCTTCCCCCACTTGCTTTGCCTCCAGTCCTCTGATTGTGTTTCAGCAAGGTTTTCATTATAGGCAGGTTGGTTTCATTATTAAGCTTTGGCCATGCTTCGGCTATGGCTGGACTGGGAGAAAACACCTAAGGGTATTATGTGCAGGTCTGAGGTAACTTGGGTTATGCACTTGGACCTTAAATGTTAGCTGAAACAGGCTTGGCTATGCCAACTGGCATACAGTAAAAGATTACTGACTGTATTATGATGTGATTAATATGCATTCAGTGTGTTAATTGGTTGTGGCATCAGTAATGTTGTCTATGTTTATTAACAAATGGTTGCAATGTGTTATTTGGTGTTTTCATTGACTCAGCTTAGAGAATAATCTACTCTAGGAAAGATCCTATAAAAGATTATTTATATCTGATTTTCATAACACCTTAAACAATTTAATGTCCAACACAGGAAACAGCATGGCTTCTGGACAGATCAAATCATAATGTCTGCTCTATGGACAACCACAGGTACAATTCTGCCCACCATCACTAAGGGTGAGTTCATCTGCTGCCTCATGTATAGACATAACAAAAGCCTTTAGCTTTGTTGATCACACTTGAATGTCTCAAACACTTGGCAAATAACAAATTTTAACAATATGACAGTTGAAAAAATAGGAATCTGGCTTGACTAAATTCTGTATTTTCAACTTCACATAGATCAGAAGCAAAGCAACTATATACATTTTGGGCATTTGTAATAAAATATGTTGGCATTACTCTCTCTTCACAACAGGAACATCATTGTCTGACCACCAAAAAAAAAAAAAGCAAATTGCCTGGCTCATTAAACAAATTGTTTCTTCCATGAAACTATGTGATGTCATTTTCCATCTGTTATAGAAAGCATATTGCAGCTCATACCAACATCTTTGTAAGCAGCTGGATGTGTAAAACAGGGGCAATAAATAATGAAGTAAGTCAATTGAAGAAAAGACTGATTTGGATCTGTTTCATCCAGAAAATGTATAAAGGTTTCCTCTCCTTGTGTTTCATAAGTATTATCAGTGGAACATGGGCTATACTACTGCAGAGAGAGATATAGACAGACAGAATGAAACATGTTCACAGTGAAAAACAAGACTAGGATGTTACAGGTACAGGAACATTGGAATATGATGTGGTTGTGGCTTCAGACAAGTGGGAAATTGTAAACAATGTGCTGGAGGGGCTATATCTGATGATAGTTCCAGCTGAATGCCAATCCTACATAGGAAATGACCAGTTGTGAGAACTTGCAAATTATCTGGTGCTGTTGCTGACGGGGTATTTTTATGGGATAATATTGTGAGCACATTGAGTTTTCATGCTAAAGAAGATAAGATGATTTGTTTGGGCAACAATCCACTTTTGACTGTTACATTTATAAATGCTGAGCTGGCTGAAAGATTTATAAATAAGATTGCATTGCAGAAGACCACAAACTATGGAAAGAAAATAATACTGCAAATATAACTATTAGCAAAAGAAACAGGCTAAATACACTGAGGCTTTTCTGAGAGATAAAGTTAAAAATATTGCTAACATCAGATAACTGCTTTAAGAAGATTGTAGAATGGGAGTGTGAAGCTTTTGTGAGCTTAAATATTGAAAGTAATCAGGTGATATATTTGCAAAATGTGATGAATATTGTTAGGTTCAAAAGATCTTTGCAATATGCAATGCAATCTCAAGACTGCTATTTTTGAGAGAAAGAGATATATTTGATTTGTCAGTGCAAAATGTTCAGTTGTGAGCACTGCATGGAAAAGGGACATTCTGAAGCTTCATGTAAAACAAGTTGCATCTAAGTGGACACTGGTAACATTTCTGATTTATATTTGAAGAAAAAAGACGGAGGAAAAGAGGGTGAACATCCAGATATGGAAGTCTCTCAGAGTGACACAGAAATTGTGGAGACACACATGACATGTACACCGTGATGTTGTTGAATACACAGGGAAGCAAACTTGAGAGAATATCAAAAGGAACACATTTTTTGTTTGCTCAATTTCAGCAGCTAATGTATATGAACTGTTGTCAGTCAATATTGCAGGAGGGGAAGAGCAGGGAAAGACAGTTAAAGAATACCAAAAAAGTATCAGTTGCAAAAAGACTTACCTATGGATTTATGAAGCTCTATAGAGCATGCAGTATTAGTCTAAGAGCTATTTTCGGCAATATGGACGACGTGCGATCCAGGAAGGAGCTCCCGGGATGTGCACGTGAGCTCTTAGACTAATCCTGCACGGACCGAGCTCTTGTATGCAAATGACCTTCATTTGCAGGTGTAAACCATGCAAATGAGGGTAATTTGTGATCCAGGAAGCCTGCAGCTGTCAGTGCAGGATGAGTGCAGTCTGCAGAAATGTACTCGGTTAGTAACCGAGTACATTTCTGCAAACTACAAAACGGAGCTATGACAGCTCCAAATAAAGGCTGCATATTATTGAGGAAGCATGCCAATGGCCAAGTAGAAGGCCATTGGCATTGAAAACTGTTTAAAAATAAAAAAAAAATTACTTTTAATTTTTTTTCGCCGATCTTGGCTGTTTAAGCATAGGGCAGCAGCATGTAAACGGGATCGGGGGGGAAATAATAAAATAAACCTAAAATAAGCATTCTAACTAAAAGCAGTATTCTGCCATGCAAGTCAATGGCAGGCATAAGACAACCTGGCCAGTGAGTAATGGTTGCTAAGGGGGGAGGCTCAGTGTGGGACATGTAACTATGCATTAGCAGGCAATCCTATGCAAATGAGGGGAAGGATAGTGAATCCCAGATTTCCCCAGGGTGTGAGGCAAGTCCCAAGTGTGTAAGAGTATAAATAGCTGGGTGCAAGACTAGGATATAGGTGACATCATGGGGGGATGTCATGCATACTGTAAGTAGATTGGAGCCCTGTGGCTCGGGATTGCTTCTAGCTTAGCACAGCTAAGCTGGGGGTGTGTCTAAACCTGCCTAGCACTCTTTACAAAGTGTAAGCGGGTGTGTGCACTGCGCATCGGGTTTTACAGGAAGGAAAAGGAAGTTATACCAGGAAATAGCAGCTCTGTGCATATTTGAGCACTGTGTTTGTGCGGCATGCCCCTGGGCTTAAACAGGGAGTCAATGGGAAGGGAAACCAGCAGTAGGAAGGTAATCAAGGAGAACTAGCTTAGCTGGCAGGTGAAATGTATCAGAATCAGCCAATTACACAGGCAGCAGACCAGCCCAGCCCAGAACACTACTATAAACTATGCAAACACCTTCCCCTCTGGTTTTTCCACACTCTACATCACTGGTGTAAACAAGTGGGGGATATTTAACAAACAAACCTACAAAATGAGAAGGGTTGCAGCAGGCAACATAGAACATTGTGTGCAAGAGGCTGAGGGTGGTGGGGATGTGAATGCTGCCGAACAACCCACAGTGAGGAGACAGAGAAGAGTGTACAGACTGTGGGTAACCTACCAGGGGCTACATGAACTGGAGATAGTGGAGCGCTATAGGGTGGACAGAGACCTCCTACAGCAAATTGTTGAGCTGTGCCGGCCACTCCTGACACACCAAACTGGCCGAGGGGAACCCATACCAGTGGATACGAAGGTATGTGTAGGCCTAGGTATACTAGCCACCTGTACCTCCCAAAGCACAACTGGGGATATCATGAGGATCTCATAGGCATCAGCATCCAGAGTATTCCACCAGTTCCTCGATGCCATGTCAGCACATGCCAGTGAGCACGTATATTTCCTCAACACATGTGAGGTGCTGATCAGCAATATGCGTCTCATCCACCAAATAGCAGAATACCCTGGGGTAGTGGGTGCTATAGACTGCATGCACATACACATCAAAGCACCACCCAGTGAACAGGGTACTGCCTACCTCAACTGCAGGGGCATCCCCTCCATCAACTGCCAGGTCGTATGTGATGCCCAGGGCATTATAATGAATGTGTGTGTGCTGGCTGCACTGGAAGCTACAACGATTCACACATATGGCATCTGACACAGCTGTACCACAGATTGGCCAATGTGGACATCCCCTACGATCACCTAGTGGGCGATGCTAAGTACCCACTGGAGCGGTGGCTGATGACACCTATAAGAAATGCACACACACCTGAACAACAACGCCATAATGAGGCACACACACAGGCCAGACATATAATAGAGTGTGTATTTAGGATGCTCAGGTCATCGTTCCAGTGTCTGGACACATCCGGTGGAGCCTTGCAGTATTCACCAGCTACATGTACCCAAATTGTTATGGTACGATCCTGTGGAAACAGCTGCAACAGGAACAGCATGGGGCAGAGCCACACAGCCCCCCACCAATGCCAAGGCCTGTACAGGCACAGAGTGACTCAGAGGAAGAACAACCTGAGCCTGCCCCAGTAGGCAGAAGGAGGCATGCCCAGTATGCCCTGGCCTTGGCATAGACGCAACGCATAGCATATGCACTGACACAGTAGGGACCCAGGGAATGACACCTCCCTCTGACTCGCACAGACAGTTAAAGGGATGCCAAACATGACGCCACCTTTGCTCAACCATGTATAGGGAGTGTACTATGTGCATCCAACATGGGCAGCCCTCCAGCACCATCCTCAAGTCTGGCACACCCTCAAGGTAAGTCAATCAACCTACCAATTGCCAAATGGAGTAGAATGTGTTGGTACCTGTAGCTATGGTATGGATGTGAGCATGCAAGGGAATTGGTGGCCCAGTGTTATGGCAGCAGACAGTAGACGCCCATAGTGGCACCATGACATCTGGAACACATAATGGAGTCACCATAGTAGCCAGTACTATACAGGGTGACAAAACCCACTGCAGGAAATGGGCTGAGTGACATGTGTGTCCATAAGACCCACACATGCCAGTCAGGAAGGTTCACATACCCAACGACAGTCTCAACCAGCAGGACAGGTGTAGACAAACACAAACAAATACTGTACTATGGCCTCTTGAATGAGCCCAATGGGTAACCCCTCCCCCAGGCCTACACAGACAGACTACAGCAGGCCAGGCAGTTGGATGTAAGTTGTGAAGGCTAGGAAGTCAGAAACTTATATGTAGGTAATTAAAGCTAAGATCTGTACTACACTGGTATGCCTCTAGCCAGCATGATAGGTAAGACTACAGACTGAAATGGAGTACCTAACATACCAGTACAGTCCTAGCAAATGTGTACAAGTGTCAGGTGCACCCCCCCCCCATCCTACGTACACTTATAGTAACAGTCAGGTGTGCCCCCTCACTCCTGTGTAGAAATGTAGAAAAAGTCAGGTGCCCCCCCCCACCCCCCCCGCTATGCAGAAATGTAGCAACAGTCATCACAAAGGTCAGCACCGCAGTACAAACTACCTGGACTTGATCCACACATGCAATACAGATGACCTGGACTTGATCCACACATGCAATACAGATGGCCATACTGGGCATGCTCACACACTTAAACACGTGAAGGCCATGTCTGCAAACACCAGTGGACCAGACATATCTGGCAGTCGCAGTTCTTAATGCAGACAAATGTCAGTATGCACCACGCCTGCCTTTTACATACAGCGGATATGAATACAGACACATATGTAAGGACAACAACAAGCCAAAGGTAGACAGACATACATGTGTGGAAGAGGATGACTGTGACAAGGAGCCATCTGGGCCTGTCCCACCCAGCACACAGCCAAAGGGCCTCAAACACATGAGGTGCAGATGTCACCCACTGCAGACACTAGCCACCAGTATCTGTCAGCATGACCAACTATGTGGTGCACGTGCCAGCTATGCAACATGACTGTACAAGGAAGTAGTCATCTAGTAGCTGTATACACGTACCTGTGACATATGACCCCGTGTGTGCCCGCATGTGGCATGTCAACCCCTAAATGAATGGGTTATGGCCCATGCACACACCGCCCTCCCCATAGCAGTATTATGACAAGCCTGCTGAGGTCATCCAATGTGAAATACACCTTTGGGAGAGCTGTAGCTCAGTAATCTCCATGGTGCGTCCCATAACTGTGTACTGCTGTAGTAATAAACTAGTTAGGTAGTAGTTCTAACCTCAGACTTGGCAATTGTGTGAGTGTGTGTTTGTGTGTGTGTCTGTCTGTCTCTGACTGTGTAGAGAGAAATACATTTTAGGCTCCTCACACTCCGTAGAATTCATATACTCAACTTTGGCAAGGCTGCTGATGACACTCACCTAGAAATACACCTCTGGGAAAGTCATAGGCCAGTAATCTCTGTAGTGTGTCCTGTCACTGCGTACTGCTGTAGTGTGATAAAGTAGTTAGATAGGTGTTCTAACCCCAGCCCTGGCATTTGTGTGTGAATCTGTGTGTGTCTGACTGAGTAGAGAGCAATGCTTTTTAGGCTACTCACACTCCGTACAATTCATATACTCAACTTTGGCAAGGCTGCTGATGTCACTCACCTAGAAATACACCTCTGGGAAAATTATCACCCAGTAATCTCCATAGCTCATCCTGTAACTGTGTAGTGTGATAAAGTAGTTATGTAGGTGTTCTAACCGCAGACTTGGCAGCACTGTTTGTGTCTGAATGAGTAGAGAGCAATGCTTTTTACACTACTCACACTCCGTACAAATCATATACTCAACTTTGGTAAGGCTGCTGATGTCACTCACCTAGAAATACACCTCTGGGAAAGTCATAACCCAGTAATCTCTGTAGTGTGTCCTGTAACTGCATACTGCTGTAGTGTGGTAAAGTAATTAGGTAGGTGTTCTAACCCTAGACTTAGAAACTGTGTGTGTGTGTGTGTGTGTGTGTGTGTGTGTGTGTGTGTGTGTGTGTGTGTGTGTGTGTGTGTGTGTGTGTGTGTGTGTGTCTGTACGTATCTGACTGAATAAAGAGCAATGCTTTTTAGGCTACTCACACTCCGTACAATTCATATACTCAACTTTGGCAAGGCTGCTGATAACACTCACCTAGAAATACACCTCTGGGAAGGGTGTAGCTCAGTAATCTCCGTAGTGTGTCCTGTAACTGCATACTGCTGTAGTGTGGTAAAGTAATTAGGTAGGTGTTCTAACCCTAGCCTTAGAAACTGTGTGTGTGTGTGTGTGTGTGTGTGTGTGTGTGTGTGTGTGTGTGTGTGTGTGTGTGTGTACGTATCTGACTGAATAAAGAGCAATGCTTTTTAGGCTACTCACACTCCGTACAATTCATATACTCAACTTTGGCAAGGCTGCTGATAACACTCACCTAGAAATACACCTCTGGGAAGGGTGTAGCCCAGTAATCTCTGTAGCATGTTCTGTAACTGTATACTGCTATAGTGTGATAATCTAGTTAGGTAGATGTTCCAACTCCAGACTTGGCGACTGTGTGTGTAAGTCCATGTGTCTCCATCTATCTTTGACTGAGTAGATACAATGCTTTTTAGGGTACTCACACTCCTTAGAATTCAAATACTCAACTTTGGCAAGGCTGCTGATGTCACCCACCTAGAAATACATCTCTGGGAAGGTTGTAGCTCCGTAATCTCTGTAGCATGCCCTGTAACTGTGTACTGCTGTAGTGTAATTTAGAACTGTGGTAGGGTTCCATGTCCACCCATGGCAGTTCTGGATGTTTTGTGTGTGTTGCAATGTCTGTGTATGGAGCAATGCATTATAGGCTACTCACTCACAGTACATTTCCAATGCCCTACTTTGGCAATCCTGCTGTTATTCATTGTGAAATACAACATTGTGGAAAAAGTTCTGTAGTAATCCCAGTGGTGTGACCTATAACTGCTCCATGCTGTAGTGTGATATAGGCCTTGGTCAGGGGTTCAATACCCACACATGCTGGTTGTGGCTGCTTTGTGTGTGTCTCACTGTCTGTGTAGGGAGCAATGCATTTTAGGCTAGTCACTCACAGTACAGTTGAAATGGCTTTCTTTGTTAAGCCTGCTGCTGTCATTCATTGTGAAATACACCTTTGGGGAAAAAGTACTTCAGTAATGTCCATGGCGCGTATTACAACTGTGTAGTGTAATAAACTAGTTAGGTAGGGGTTCAACTCCCATACATGACAGGTGTGTGTGTGTTTGTAACTCGTATCCTGTGTAGAGGTGGGTGTGAGTGTGTGACACCTGTGGGCAATGTGGAGGGGGTTTTGCTTATTGCTTTTATTGTGGCCCTACTATATATCACAATGTCAACCATACAGGGATAACAGATGTAAATTAGCTGAGAAGCTGGGGTGCAAAGCCATATCCATACATGTGACATCAAGGCCAGCCAATCACAGTTTGCAACCCCACTATTACCCAGAGCACACACTCAACCCATGTGTCATATGCACACACATGCCTAGGCAACAGCCAATATGTGGGTAGTACACTGCTTACTGGCCACTGATAGTAAATATGCAGTGACAGCAGTGGGCTACTGAGGAAATGTCACCCTGCCCATCTGTCCAATATGCACGTACATGCAGACAGTGCACCTCCACCATGTTCCCCAATGGATACCTGCACCACCTATGGTGCCTTCACATGTGACTCACAATGGACATACCATGCCTGACAACATGTCCTGTATGGACAGATGATGCTGACATCAGGGAATGCTGTTAGCATGCTATAAATGTAGGTGCAGGGTAAACCTGCTGCCCATTACCAGTTCTTGCCACAGGTGGGCAAGACTGGCACATCTGATGATAATCTGTGTTCAGAATATGGGCCAGACACCCCAGGTACAGCAGCACATGTCACTGTACATGCATGTGGGAGGTGTACACATCCCAGGCACCATCCATGTCATGGACTAAGGAACACATACATGGCAAATGATGCACAGCACTGGCCACACACAATAGTCACCCAGGTGACTGGATGGGGGATGCAACGCCCACCTGTGTGGGCAAATGCAGAAACTATAGGCTTGAACCACAATGCAGACCAATGTCATGTAGCCTAATGCCAAGGTATGCCCATCACCTACCCTTGTACAGCCTGCTGACACAGTTGACCACCACACACCCATGCAGACATGCACCCATGCATGTAAGAACTGGCACCCTGTGTGTTCGTGTATGTGTTGTATAGTTTGTATGTTCACATCCACACTCACTACAACCACCAGGGCATACTGAAGCATGCTGTCAGATGTCTGACACCTCCTCATACTCTTTGCCCATTCGACCTCCATATGACCCGTGTGGTGCATGTGATACTTGTACATTGAAGTGTTGTGGCAATCCCACTAATGATGAGTTGCACTCCTGGCCCAGCCAAGTGTGTCAATGTGTGTGTGTCCCTGTGTCAGTGTGCCTGTGTTGACACTGGCACCTGTTCATGCAGACAGGCATGTGTATGTCACCTACTGTATATCTACCGTATCCCTGTTGCAGATGTTACTCACCATCACATATATGTTCTGAGTGCTCCACACAAGGTAACCCATGTGGTGCATCCAATAACTGCATCAAACCATGATAGCACTACATAGGTGTCAGGGGTTTTGATACCCTGTGCCGGTAGGTATGTGACACAAACATGCTTCAGTTTTACTCTCCCACCCCTCCCTGACATGTATTTGCCTCTGTCTGCCTCCCCCACCTCTTCTCTGGTGGATGTGGAGGCCCACACCTGCTTTGCTTAGGCAGCAGCATGTGTAGTTTAAGTGATGCTCATGATCAGCTGATGGCCTCTGCAAGAATTGCAGCCCTTCCCTAGCTGACTGAATGTGGAACAGCTGTGGTAATATTCCCATAGCCAAATGCATGTAAACACACTCCATTACCTAGGAACATAATGGTGGTGTTGGCTCTTTTCAGTCACTGTGAGCAGGAACTAAATCTACTGTTTGGCAGACAGCATCTCAGATGGATTGAAGATTTACCTCTAACAACATACACTGTGGAAAGAGGGCAATGAACAGGAGGAGGATGTGCCTGACCTGACTACAAACTGTAAGTTCTGCTATACTGCATTTAGAGTAATGTTGTTTTAGCAGTGGTTGTCTAGATATGACTGTCGTTCATGTTGCAATACCTGCCATGTCAGTTCCATGTATATGAGGAATCCCCATCTGCAGGGTCATCTGCAGACTAGGCAGTGTTGTGCCTTTGGTTTCATGTGTTAGCCATGGTGCATCTATCTGTGGAATGCAGAAGGTGATGTGAGGATTGCATTCTGTAGATGGTGAAGGCTGTGACAGTTACTGACTTCATATCCCTCATAGGACATATGTTGCAACAAACCCCGTTACAATGGTAAATGTATGAGGTTGCCACAGCAACATGTCTATACTGGCCCTGTGTATGTGCTGTCAGCCACACCTCTGTCAACCTTTGTACATATGTCATGCATGAAGTGGTGCATATGTGCTATACACCGTAAATAGTGTCATCATATCTGATAAGCCAGTGATATATCAGATTGCTACACATGTCATGTACAGTAGGGGTTATATATCATGACATAGCCTGGACATTCTGTGGATGTTTGTACAATGCTGAGGTCCGTGTAGTGATGGTGAATGTTGGCAGTGTGTGTGTTGTTAATATGTACTTTAGCCTGTGTACAGACTGTGGTAGATCTCATTGTTCTAGCTCCCCTTCTATCTGATGTTACATGCTGCCCCACTGTATGGTACCATTTTGCCGTACATGTTTGTAGGGCCATACACACATGTCCCATACCACAGACAGCCATCAGACCAAACTGTGTAGCAGCCTAGTATATGTAGGGTCATTCTGTGAGTGGCACATATGAGGATGGTTTAGAACAGATGGTCCATATACTGTAAGAATATGCTAGCTTACCATATGTGGCTGTGGCTGTGTTCACATTGGTTGTGGTTATGCACTTTCACACCCTGTGCTGTGACATGGCTGTTGAGCCTGCTATATATGCAGGTACATGTGCATTCCCCCATACGAGATGTAGGCCAGTGTTGAGCCAGTCTGCCTGTAGCCTGCACAGTGCATTGTTACATGCCTAGCAGCCTAGTGTACTTACCCAGTGAGATGTCATGTGCAGATACTTGCCAGATGTACTGCTGCCGAGCCTCCCTTAAAAGTCATGTATGTCAGACAGAGCTGTGGGATGCTTTACAGATGTATGTCAATATCTAGTGGGTAGTATGTGTCCATGGCACCCCTGTGCCAGTAGTCATTATTTGTCAGGCCAGACAGGAGTGTGTGAATCCAAAACCTATGGTGGCAAATGTATACTAGTCGTTATGTGTTATACCCATCTACATGTCTGTCTACATCCATATTGTCAGGCCTGGTACACATGTTGTGCACTAAGGGATTATGTGTAAACCTCTGGACTGTACAGGGTGTGTCCAAAGTTCCACATATATTGGCCCATATCTCTGCTGCACTCCACAGGGTCATTACATGCAAGAGGCGGTACTTTACAAAGATTTCCTTAGGATGTCTGTCAGTAGCCAATGGCACACATGTTATAAGCACATGTCACCCTCCACACACACCATGTCTATGAAGACAATCCCAATGACAGTAGCAATAGTCAAGTAATATACCTACTATACATACCTGACATCCCCTGGCACTACAACTTTAGGACTATAAGGGGCTGGGGTAGGGCTACACTCCAAGTCCAGGACATATGGTGGAAATATATGTACATATACTTATCCAGATAGCCATATATATATATATATATATATATATATATATATATATATATATATATATATACATATATATAGTTACACATGTGTACTACTTCCAATTACCACTGTCATGGTAACCACCCAATATAAATCCATACAGCATGTGGGTATGGTCCCTTTACATTTCCTGTGTGATGGACATCCTTCCTGTGTGTGGGCATCAGTGTTACAGACAGCAGGTAGCAATACCTCTTACAAGAGAACCTGAACACTCAGAGTGGCCACATATCCATAGGAAGATCAGGAACTACAGACAGACTGTGAGTAGAGTTGTGTTATGCTTTGCATAGTACTGGTGTTACAGGGTGTGTGTGTGTGTATGTGTGTGTGTGTGTGTGTGTGTGTGTGTGTGTGTGTGTGTGTGTGTGTGTGTGTGTGTGTGTGTGTGTGTGTGTCTGTGTGTGTGTGTGTGTGTGTGTGTGTACATACTAGTGTACCTTGGAATGCAGTCTGTCTGCATAGCTCACTACTGTGGGCCTATCCTCTTGCTGGACAGAAGTATGCCTATCATGTGTTGTCCATCCAACACACAGGTCCTGTGTCAGATATTACACTGGCAGTGTGTGTATTGCGTGCTATCACTACATAGCTACATCCATTTCTTTGTCTAACCTCAATTCCCTGAGTAAGGGTATGTTGCAGACTATCCTGTAACACCAGCACCTTGCTTAGTGTATGGCAACAGTGTTTCACATATGTGCCTGTGTTCCAGCATCTGCCCTCCATCTACATGCCAAGCTTTGCACATATGTCATGCTGTTGGGGGTTGTTCTGTAGTGGGCTGTGAGTATATCACATTGCCATTGATGCCATTAGTCCACTGATGTTGTATCCGCCACTTATACAGTGGGGCTGGGGCCATATATGTGTGGGCGTCACCTACACAATACATGTGTGCCCTCATGCACTCCAGAGGCCAGTGTATGTAACAGTGGTATATGGACCTGTATTATTGAGTGTAGGTGGGGAGCACCATAACTGACCTAGGCTGTTACAAAATGTGGGGGTATCAGGGGTGAGCTGCCACAAGGTATCTGGATGTACAGTACTGTATACTTCACCTATATTGACATTACTTATATGAATTGGGATACTGTAAGCCTATTGCCTCCTGCCATACAGACTATTCTGTTTGTCGGTGTGCTCATGATGGTGTCAGTTATGCCTTCTTATGTACCAGTTACAACCCATTTGATCACAAAACGTCTTTACCTCCTACTGAGTTTGTACAGAGTGTAGATAGAGGCTGCTGAACTACACACCTGCAGTACATGCTGTTGATTGTTTGGTATCCTGTGGCCCAGTCTGTCTTCACTATTGTACAATTTGAAGGGCTTGGCCTGGACTGCAACAGTTCTGAACCTTTCCAGACTACTGCATTAGTGTAAATGTTTCACAGTTGCAGTACTCTGTTTATATGGTTGTCAGTATCTGAACAGCTATATGACATGGCATATAGAACTGTTATAGTACACAATTAAAGGATTCCCATTTCTGCAAACCTGTGTGTGGTGTCTTTCCTATGACCTTTCTGTGGGTATATGTTGCAGGCAACGACTGACATTTATACGGGTGGCCCATTCAGTGTCCAGTTGTTCAGGTGTTAACTGTAGGCATAGTGGCTGTTCCATATTGTGTGCACCTTCTACATATGTATCTTACTGTATATATATTTGCGTGTGTATGTGTAGTCACATGTTAGCTGCGGAGGTGATGCTGCGGTAACGTTGTTGCCTCACAGTTAGACGTTGCCCATTCGATTCTCAGTTAGAACGTCTTCTGTGTAGCGACATGCGCGAATGGGTGTTCCTTCCCTGAAGGTTGTGCGTTAGGCCCAGCAAGCCAGTACGTAAAAATCTACTGCCAATCATTAGCAGACCAGAGTTCCGCTGTGGCGACCCCTAACCGGGAAAAGCCAAAACACACAAACAAATGTGTAGTCACATGTTGATATATATATATATATATATATATATATATATATATATATATATATATATATATATATATATCTGTATCTGCATATCTGTGTCTGTGTATCTGTATCCTGGGGAAGTTGATGGCTTCCACATATTACATGTCCTATGGGAGGCAGACTGTACTTGGTAGTGTATTGCAGAGCGCAAGTGTTTGGCTATGGTGGGGATGCCTATTCGTACAAGACCTATAGTGTGTGGGGCCTCTCAACCCCATTAATGGTGCATGTGGACATATGTGTATCTGTTAAACTGCCATTGCTATCTACAGATGTATGGCCATACATACCTACATATATATATATATATATATATATATATATATAGCTGCTAACATATATATAACTATGTCCGTATATACTTACATAGATATATATCTGTGTACACATATTTAACGTGCTGTGTATTTGTAGACATATAGGTGTAGACACTTATATGTGTCGATTTAGGCATATGCATGTATATATGTACATATATATTAATATATATGTATATAGTTTTATAAATATATATATATATATATATATATATATATATATATATATATATATATACATATCTAGATATGTTGTATCTGTTTAGATGTTAATATATTTACACACACATACATCTAGATGTTGGTATACATTCTCTGTACTGTTGCATGACTGGACTGGATGATGTGTTTCTGAAAACATCAAATCTCTTTGTATCTCTTATGGCGTAGTGGTAAATCACTTTGTCTATGGTGTGCAGGGTCCTTGGTTTGACCCTTGCAAGAGCTGTTTATTTTGTTGCTGGGCAGAACACGGCCCGTTGGATACACAGTGGTTAAGGCACTTTAAAGCAGTTGTAAGCAGGTTTGCATGGGTTTGCGCGGAGCTAAGCAATGTCTACACAGGATAAGCAATTCAGCAGCTAACTGAGTATAAGAAACTGCAACCAGACTTTATCCATGCTTACCTCTGCACAAACCCACGCAAACCCACATACAACTGCTTTAAAGTGCCTTAATCACTCTGTATCCATTGGCCCTTGTTCTGCCTAGCAACAAAATAAACAACCTCGGCTAGGCTCGCACCCAGGATCATGCACACCATAGCTAAAGTGATTTACCTCTAAACCATCTTAAATATACATAGTCCTGCTGTATTCCTAAACATATCATCCAGCCCAGTCATTCAACAGTACAGATAATTTATTCCAATATGTAAATGTGCATGTGTGAAAATATATTAATGTCTAAACAGATACAATATATATATATATATATATATATATATATATATATATATATATATATAGGTTCATAGGTAGGTTCATAGGTTCATAGGTTCATAGATTAGTACTAGGCTAACTGCCCTTGCGAGCCATTTTAAGCCTAGCCACTTATCCCTTGTGAGACTCAAACCCTGCACCTCATGTGTGTAAGGCAAACACCTTAACCATTAGGCTACCCTCCCACCCTAGGTGCTAGACTATTGGCCCTAGGGCCTGTATAAGCCTAGCCAAAGGTACCCTGGCCTTTGCCACCCAAGAAAATTATTTTCCTGTGCCACTATCTAGCAGAGCCACAGAAGTGATCCCCGGGGTGAATTTCCTATCTCCCATCCAATCATCAAGATTTTTCTTGAAGAGTGCTAATGAGTAGCTTCGTTTGATATAGATAGGTAGTTTGTTCCAGAGTATGGGAAGTCTCTGGGACATGAATCTATCTCTCCAGCGTGTTCTGTTTATTGTGGTAATGAGGTTTAAGTCCCTAGAGCGTGTAGCTCATAGGGATTGGGATTTCTTTAAGTGGAGCATGTCTGAAAGCTCTGTGTTTGACATAGCTTTGTGTGTTAGGCAGAGATCGCCTCTGAGTAGGCGATATGCAACGGAGTAAAGCTGCAGTGTTTTGAGATGGTCTGTATAGGGCATTACTTTGAGGCCGGTAATCCTTTTTGTGAGGTATTTCTGTTTTTGTGAGGTATTTCTGTGGCCTTTCCAGTTGTTCTAGATGTCTTGTGAGGTACATACCAAAAGGGGCATTGTACTCTATAATGGGTCTAATGAGTGATGAGTAGAGGGGAACAGTGACCTCTTTTTTCCTGGATGAGAAACATTTTGTGATGAGGTGTGCCACATAGAAGGATTTCCTGACTACTGTGGCTATGTGATTATCAAAGGAGAGACTACTGTCTACCTGTGTCCCAAGGTCTCTTATTACACTTTCAGTGTTAAGTAGACTACCACCTATGTGGTAGTTCATGGGTACTGAGTTTTTATCAAAAGGGATGACAATGCACTTTTTGGCATTGAGCTTGAGGCCATGGCTTTGACACCAGGCATCTGTCTCAGTGAGGCCTTTTTGTAGGATGTCCACATCTTTTGGAGTTTTGATTATGGCTCCTAGTTTGCAGTCATCTGCAAACTTTGTTAGCCAAAGACCTTCTGTGTTGGACTGTACTTCAGAGAAGTAGATACCAAACAGGAGAGGACCCAGGACAGAACCCTGTGGTACTCCACTTGTCACTGGTCTAAAGTTGGATTTGGAGTCTGCTACTTTCACAGTGTGGGTTCTGTCAGTGAGCCAGTTGGCAACCCATCTTGTGACATAGGGATTTATACCTAGTTTAGTGAGTTTATCTATAATTCCAGAGTGGGGGTTGGTGTTGAAAGCCTTGGTGAGATCTAGATAGGCTGTTAGAACCACCTTACCCTCATCTACGGCTTTCGTGACTGCTTCAAAGAAGACTATCAGGTTTAGAAGACATGATCTGCCTTTTACAAACCCGAACTGGGTGGGGTCCTGAGTTTGGAGATTACCAATGTCATTGTTTATAAGTTCCATGATGATACGCTCCAGCCTTGCAGACCAGGCTCGTTAGGCTAATGGGGTGGTAGTTTTCGGGGTCTGTGGTGGCTCCCCCTTTGTGGAGTGGGATAACTGTTGCTGTGTGCCATTCAGTGGGCACATAGCCTGAGGTGAGGCTATGATTGAACATGGTACTTAGGTGGGGTGCCAGTTCATTCTGTAGTTCATGTAGAACACAGCCTGGGATGTCGTCAGGTCCCATGGATGCTGTGTTCTTGGCTTTGGATAGTGTGTTTTTTACATGTGCAGCCGTGATTACAGGAACTTTGCATTCTTTTGGTATAGAGATGGGCCCTTTAGGGGATGGCAGAGGGGTAAAGTTAGCACTGAACCTATCTGCCAGGATGTTGGCAATATCAGTTGGTTCTGTATATTTAGTGCCATTGTGCTGTAACTCAGAGCAGATCTGAGTGTTGCCATTGAGATTCTTGACATAGCTATAGAATGCTTTGTGGTTGCCTTTAGAGTCAGTGGTGATTTTGTTTTCATAACTAGCTTTGGAGGATTTTATGAGGGATCTGAGCTTCTTACTGAGGCTCACCAGGGAGTTTCTCCAATCATGGGATTTTACTCCTTGTTTTCAACAGTTTCTTCTGTTGTAGGGTTTGTTGATGACAGGGGACCACCAGATTGTCTTCCTTCTTTTGGAGGATAGCATTTTGGTTCTGTTCGGGATTGCACTTTCCATGCACTTGTGTAAGTGCTTATAAAGTGCATTTGTGTAGGATTCAGCAGTCATACCTCTATTGTCCATCAGCATGGGTATCGTGAAGTTTCCCACTTCTGTCTTAAGAAGCGTGAAGTTGGCTTTGGAGAAATTTTTTTTTGTTTTCCTAATGGGGGTGGGGGAGGGATGTGGATGTCTAGGGTGATTAGCTTGTGGTCGGATTTGACCAACGAGGAATTGACCTCTGGTGTGGTGTACCAGTTGCCCATGTTGGTAATAACCAGGTCTAAGATATTGCTGCCCCTGGTGGGGGTGTGGATAAGTTGATCCATGTCATTGGAATTTATGAATTCCAGAAAACGTTGAGCACAAGAGTTGGTACATGAGTAGTTTTCCCAGTTAATGGTAGGGTAGTTGAAATCGCCCATTATTAGGGTGTTAGGTTGTGCTCTAATATTTTCCAGTGTATTAAGAAATGAGGAGTGGGAATCCTGGGGCATGGTGGGGGATCTGTAGCAAGCTACAATTTGGATTGTGGTCTTGCCCAGAGTTAGTTGCACTTGGATAATCTCGGATGCATAATGCTGAGCAACTAGCCTGCAGGTGTGGATATCCTTAATGAATATGGACACACCTCTGCCTTTAGTGTTTCGGTCCAGGTTAGGTGGCTGAAAGGTGTGGTATGAATTATAGCCTGGTAATGCAGGGGTACTCTCTGGAGCCTTGAACCAGGTCTCTGTCACTGCACAGATGTCAATGTTCTCCATTTTAAGGAGTGCCTCGAGAGAGTGCATTTTGAGGTTTAGACTTCTAGCATTGAGTAGCAATACCCTCAGATTCTTCTTGCCTGTACCTGTTAGGGTGGTGAATTTGTCATTGGAACCTTGCCTAAAAAAGGCACTATAGGGGTGGCTAGAGCCTTAGCCAGTATCCAGAATCCCAGGGACGACAGGTGCAGGCCATCTCTAGCAGAGCATCGTGGCTTGTCGATCATGTCATCCCAGGCAGACAGATACTGGATCCCCTTAGAATGACACCAGAAGCTTAGCCAATTGTTGAAGTCAATCATTTTGTCCTTTTACTGTGGTATCATTCTGGGTGATGGCAGGATGCTACTCAGGGCTAGGGTCATACCTGCTTGGGCTACAAGATTGGACAGCTCCTCCATGTCCCTTTTCATGTTGTCCAAGGAGTTACGTCTCAGGTCATTCACACCAACATGGATAATGACAGAGTCATATTTGTACTTGTTGTGGAGTGACCTGAGTCCATGCGTTATGTGGCGGATCCTGGCACCCGACAGGCAGCTGACAGTAACTTTCTCCTTGTTTAGCCTGGTGAGTGGAACATCAGTGTGCCTGACTATAGAGTCACCTATGACTAGAGTGTTGGGTACGTTATTATGCCTTATGGGCTGTGGTTGAGTGGCACACTGAGTTTGTGAGCTATGTGTCATTTGGGTTGTGTTGGGGGGTGGAGGTTGCTTGTGTTTCTGCTTTGGACAGGTTTTTACTGAGAGCCTCCGCAAATGTATGTGTGTGTTTTGTGTTTCTATGTGTGTGTTTTGGTGGTGTAGGTTTTGAGGGACTATGTGCTGAGTCTGATGTGGTGCAAGTGTTTACCTTCTCCTCTTGAATGTCAAGTCCAGTCTTGGGTGAAGAGAGCTTTGCTTCCAGTTTGGCTATATAAGTGCATCTCTCACAGGTTGTAGTGTTGGGTGGTAGGATGAGAGGGTTGTCTGTGTACATGAGGCAATTACTGCATTGCCCCAAGATGCCCAGATTCATCAGGTAGACAGGAGAAAACTCCGGAAGCTGACCCTTAGACATGCCTGGATAGGTGCTTATTTGTTAAGTACTAGAAACTGTTTTCCTCTAGACAGTGAGGAAAGTTGAGTGCTGTAGTAATTTGTAACTTATTTAGTGCTTACAATAAGTTCTGAACAAGTGTTGAAACAAAAAACTGGCTAGTTCTAAAAAACAAAATTAAGCTAGAAGGCTTCCCTCCAACACAGAATGGCTTGGGGGCCTAGAAGCCTACAAGTAGTCCTGGACACAGCAAATCTATATCCAGGCTAGACTACCCACAGGAAAGGCAAGAAAAAAGCTTAGAATTTTTTTTTTTGTAGTGGAAAGAGAGAAAGGAGTAGCAGAAACTAAGCTGATTGGCCTTCTCAAATGTTCTCCCTGTACTGTGTAGAATGAGGTAATGACACTAGACTGGGAGGAGGGTCCCAGATCAAATTTACACTAGGGGCAGGCAACTGCAAAGCCAACAAACTGCAGAAATGTTTCTCACAACAGAAAAGCAGCAGTAAGCCTTTAAATGAAAGTTTTAAACAGCTAAAGGAGCCTCTAGAAAAAGATTTTAACTGCAAACAAGTTATCAGAAAAAAACAACCCAACAGATGCTTAATAAAAGTGGACAATTTCCAGTTAATACCTCACACACAGTGAAACTATATATATATATATATATATATATATATATATATATATATATATATATATATATATATATATATATATATATATATATATATTTACACATATATGTAAGCAGATATTTATATCTATATAGGTACATATGAACATACATCTGTAGATAAGGTGGGAACATAGCAATAACATATATGTCTACATGCACCATTAATAGGGTTGACAGGCACAAACAACATATGTCATGCACAAATAGGTATTCGCCCCACAGCCAAACATGTCTGCCCTGCAATACACTACCAAGTGCTGCAGATCCCATAACCAGGACCTTACACGACAAAAGCACAAGACGTTAACAGTACTCCATCCCACCTGTATGATGTCAGGCTGGTATCAGTAACATATCATGCAGTACAGTCAGGCTCATAATGACTCCCATTTTGCAGTCATCTGTTACCTTTTTTAGCCAGAGTCCCATACTGTTGGCCTGCACTTCAGAGATGTAGATGCCAAACAACAGTGGGCCCAGGACTGAACCCTGAGGTACTCCACTTGTCACTTGTCTGGGGATGGATTTGGAGTCAGTTACACCTACAGTTTGGGTTCTGTCAGTAAGCCATGTGGCAAACCATCAAGTGGCATTGGGATGTATGGCCAGATTTGTATGTTAATCTATGTTTCCATACTGGGGGATGGTGTTAATGCATTCAGACTAATTAGGGCAATTTAGGTTGTCACACTCAATACAATTCAAATGCCCTATTTTGGCAATCCTGCTGATGTCAATCACTGTGAATTACACCTTTCGGGAAATTATACTCCAGCAATCTCTGTAGTGTGTGCTATAACAGCATAATGCTGTTGTGTGATATAGAACTCTGTTAGGGGTTCTAGTCTCACACATGGGAGTCGTGTATGCTTTTGTGTCTGTTCCTATGTCTATGTAGAGAGCAATGCATGTTTGGCTAGTCACACTCACTATAATTCATTTGCCCTACTTTGGCAACCCTGCTGATGTCACTCACTGTGAAATAAATCTTTGGGGAAAGAGTACTCCAGTAATCTCTGTGGTGGATTCTATAATTGCATAGTGCTGTAATATAACAACTAGTTAGGTAGGAGTTGTAATCCCAGATGTGACAGGTGTGCGTGTGTGTCTTAATGTGTTGATGTTTGTTGTTCGTGTCCTGTGTGGAGGTGGTTGTGAGTGTGTAACAACTGGACTCAATGTTGCGTGGGTTTTTAAAATTTCTTATATGGTGCCCCTAACATAAATCACAATATCCACCGTGCAGGGATAACAGATGTGATATCAGTACATAGTCAGTCAGGGGTTAGATACCCTGGACTGGTAGGTGTGTGACACAAACATGCTTACCTTTTACTCTCCCAACCCACGCTGACTTATCTTTGCCTCTGTCTGCCTCTCTCACTCTCTCTCTCTCTCTCTGGTGGATGTGGAGACTTACATCTGCTTTGCTTAGGCAGTGGCATGTGTATTGTCAGTGATGCTCATGATCAGCTGATGGCCACTGCATGGGATTACAGCCCTTCTCTAGCTGATTTCATGTGTGCATGTGGAACAGCTGTGGTAACATTCCCATAGCCAATTGCATGTACACACACTCCAATATATAGGAACATCATGTTGGTATTGGGCCTTTTCAATCACTGTGAGCAGGAACTAGATCTGTTGTTTGTCAAACAGCACCACAGATGGATTGGGGACTTACCTCTGACAACATACACTGTGGAAACAAGCCAACACACAGAAGGGGGATGTGCCTGTCTTGATTACAGACTGTAAGAGCTGTTATACTGCAGTTGGGGTAATATTAGGTTAACAGGGTGTATGTGGATATGGAATATGGCTGTCCTACATGTTTTAATACTTGTCATGTCAGTGCTATGATTATGAGGAATCCCCATCTGTAGGGTCATCTGCAGACTGGACAGTATGTGGTGCCTTGTGTTCCTTGTGGTACCCACAGAGCACCTATCTCTCAACTGCAGAAGGTAGTGTGAGGATTGCAGTCAATAGATGGTGACAGCCGGGAGAGTTACTGACATCATATCCCTCATAGGACATATATTGCATCAAACCCTGTTACGACAGGAAATGTATGAGATTATCACAGTGACATGACAATATTGGCCCTGTGTTTGTGCCTCCAGCCACAACTCTGTCAACCTTTGTACATATGTCATGCAGTAGGGGGTGCATATGTTCTGTACACCATATTCATTGACAGAATATCTGATAACAAGCCAGTGAGATATTAGACTGCTACACATGTTATGTATCATAGGGGCTATATTTGAGGACATAGCCTGGGCAATCTGTGGTTGTGTGTACAGTACTGAGGTATGTGTAAGTCTGGTAATTGTCGACAGTGTGTGTATAGTGCATATGTACCTTGGCCTGTGTAGAGACTGTGGTAGATGTCATTTTTCTTGGTCCCATTCTATCTGATGTTACATGCTGCTCCACTGTATGTCACCCTATCAGCTTACATGTTTATAGGGGCAAACACACATATGTCCCAAACTACAGACAGCCATCAGACCACACTGTGTAGCAGCCCAGTATATGTAGGGTTGTTGTGTGAGTGGCTCATATGAGGATGGTGTACATCAGATAGTCCATATACTATAATAGTATGCTAGCTTACCATATGTGGCTGTGGCTGTGTTCACATTGGTTGTGGTTATGCACTTTCACACAGGTGTCTGTTACTCTGTGATGTGACATGCCTGTATAGCCTGTTATCTATGCAGGTACATGTGTATTCCCACATAGGAGATGCAGCCCAGTATTTAGTCAGTCTGCCTGTAGCCTGCACTGTGCTTTGTTACATGCCTAGCAGCTTACTGTACTTATCCAGTGAGATGTCATGTCCCGATACTTGCCAGATGTATTGCTGCCAGGCCACCATATCAGTCATATATGTCAGACAAAGCAGTGGGATGCTGTTCAGATGTATGTCACTAACTAGTGGATAGTATGTGGCTATGGCACCTTTGTACCAGTGGTTATTATGTGTCAAGACAAACAGGGGTGTATGAATGCATAACCTATGGAGGCAAATGTATACCAATATTTACGTGTTATAGCCATCTACATGGATGTTAACATGTCTTGCATGATGGGGTTCTGCGTATACCCCTGGACTGACCAGAGTGTGTCAGACTGTCCACATATATTGGCCATATCACAGCTGTAGTCCACAGGGGTATTACTGTGCTAGCAGTGGTACTGTACTACAATGACCTTAGAATGTCTGTAAGTAGCCAATGGTGCACATATTAACAGCAGATGTGGCCTCCCTCACACACCATTTCTGTGATGACAATCCCTATTATAGTAGCAATAGTCTACAAAAATACCTGCAATACATATGTGACACCACCTTGCACTGAGATGCTGGCACTATTGGGGCTGAGGTAGGGCTCCACTCCATGTGCAGGACATATGGTGAACATATATGTATATATAATTATACCTATATCCATATAGACATATACACATATACATATCTTGCTTACTGTATGATAACAGATTTACACATATGTGCCTGTGTTCCACCCTCTGTTCTCCACCTACATACCAGGCTTGGCACATATTTCATGCTATGAGGGGTTATGTAGTGGGATGTGTGTATGTCATGCTGTCATTCCTGCCATCACTCCACTGCTGTTTTGTCCCCCACACATACTGGGGATTTGGGGCCATATATGTGTGTGTGCTTCACCAACACAATACATGTGTGCCCTAATGCACTCCAGAGGCCAGTGTATGTAACAGTGGTATACGGCCCAGTATTAGTGAATGTAGGGGGGATGCACCATGACTAACCTAGGCTGTTGCAACATGTGTGGGTATATGGGGTAAGCTGCCTTAGGATATCTGGCTGCACATTAACATACAATCCACCTTGGGTAAATGCAGGCCTACTGCCTCCTGCCATACAGAATGTTCTGTTTGTCAGTGTAATTGTGATGCTGTCAGGTATGCCTTGTTATGTAACAGATATATCCCATTGTGTCAACTGGGGTCTGTACCCCCTAGGGATTGTGTACAGAGTGTAGATAGAGGCTGCTGACCTATACATCTGCTTTATGTACCGTTAATTGTCTAGTATGCTGTGGCCCAGTCTGTCATTACTATTGTACTACTTGAAGGCCTCGGCCTGGACAGCAACACATGTCAACCTTTCCAGACTGCTGTCTTAATATACCTGTTTTACAGATGCATTACACTGTTCATATGGATGTCAGTGTCTAAACAGCTATATGACATGGCATATACAACTGTCATAGTACACAAATAAAGGTTTCACATTCATTTATCCACACCTGTGTGTGGTGTTATACCCTTTGATATCTCTGTGGGTATATGTTGCAGGCTGTGAATGTCATTTGTATGGATGGCTCATACAATCTCCAGTTGGTAAGGTGGTAACTGTAAGAATACTAGCTGCTCCATATTGTGTGCACGTACTACATATGATTCTTACTGTACATATCTGTGTGTGTATGTGTAGTTACATATATATATATATATATATATATATATATATATATATATATATATATATATATATATATACCTATATCTGCATATATATATATGTCTGTGTGTATGTATCCTGGGGATGGCCAGGTCCTGGTTATGGGATCTGCAACACTTGGTACTGTATTACAGGAGGGACATGCTTGGCTGGGGGGTATACTTATTCATACCAGACATATATTGTGTGGGGCCTTTCAACCCCATTAACATTGCATGAGGACATATACATTTTTGTTATTTCCCCATTGTTACCAACAGATGTATGTCCATATATACACACACATATATATATATATATATATATATATATATATATATATATATATATATATATATATCTATATATATATATATATATATATATATATATATATATATGTATATATATATCTATATCTATATATATATATATATATATATATATATATATATATATATATATATATATATATATGTATGTATATATCTGCCTGCTGACATATATATATAACCTGCCTTATATATTTAAACATGTAGGTGTGGACATATGTATATATAGATGTAGGCATTTGCATGTTTATATGTTTATATATACATATATATATATATATATATATATATATATATATATATATATATACGTATGTCAATATGTTGTACCTGTTTAGACATTAATATATGTACTCACACACATACATCTACATGTTGGAATACATTCTCTGTACTGTTGAATGACTGGGCTGGATGATATGTCTGTGAATACATCAAGAATATGTATATCTTAGATGGCTTAGTGGTAAATCACATTGGCTATGGTGTGCAGGGTCCTGGATTTGATCCTAGCAGAGGTTGTTTATTTTGTTACTAGGCAGAACAAGGCCCATTGGATACAGTGTGATTAAGGCACTTTTAAGCAGTTGTAAGCAGGTTTGCGTGGGTTTGCATGATGGTAAGCACTGCTAAGTTATGGTTACTGTTTCTTATACTCAGTTAGCTCCTGAATTGCTTAACCTGTGTAGGCATTGCTTACACCCATGCAAACAGGCATAATCCTGCTTACGGCTGCTTAGAAGTGCTTACTCCCACTTACCCCCGTGCTAATTTCTTTAAAAGAAAAGAAAAAGGGGTTGATAGTAAAGTGGTGAAAAAAGGGGCACAGAGAGGGAACGACAGTAGGGATAATAGCTAGGGATGTATAGGAAGGCTGTAGGGAAGGTCCATAGCTGCCCATTTGTTCTACAGCTACAGCTGTGCCTATACACTATATTTGGAGGTAGATTTGGACACTCAAATCCCTGGGAGAGGGGTGAGGACAACAATAATTAATTGTGATGCCAATTAGACCAGATTACATGTGTCCAGGGGACACATGTGCAAAATGGACAGCTATGTATGGGGTGAGATTTTTTTGTGGGAAAAGATTGCCCTTTTTTTTCCGGTGAGAGTGGGATGTTGGGAAGGGGTAGTAGTTATATTTGGGGAGGTAGGCTGGGTAGGTTAACAGACAAGACAAACAAGACACATACAGGGCTGGTATATGACACACATGGGGGGTAAACATCTTGGACGGAGAAGGGGTGTTTGAAAGTCGCTAGCCCATGAGCCCCCAACTGGAAACTTTGGGACCGAGGTCCCCACCCATGGGCAGTCACCACTGCACCTTCAGGGCCCCAAAGGTGGCTGTGCTGGTTAATGTGTAGGAGGGGCAGGTTCACACTCTAATTGCTCCACTCGGCACTCAAGCTAGCATAGCCAGTCTCGATACTCCAGATCGAGCTCTCTACACACCACGGCCCAGACCTGTTGACGGGTGACAGGTTCCCTTCCGTGCCACTCCAAGGGGGGGCCAGCCCCATCCCCTGCAGCGGTCCCACCCGAAGGTTGCGCAGGGCCCACAGAGGAGGAAGTCCCAGGCTGGACCCCAGATGTGCTGGTGCGCAGTGCCATGGCCAGCTGAGGTGGGACAGGTGGGTCTGCTGGCACCGGCCTTCCCATATGAGCTATGTTGTTGCAGGTTTATGACAGATATGGGTTAGTAACAGTCAACAGCATTCAAGATTAGTTATAACAGCATGCATAGGTATTCCCATTAACCCAAAACACCAGATTTAACACAGATGCAGAGCAAGCAGAACACATGCATATATGGAACAACAGTGGCTATTACAAGAGCATGCAGGTTTCATTGATGGCAACAGGCCACCAATATGGGTGTATTTTAATATGGCACCTGCATATAAACAAATGTGAATATTTATTAACCATTAGGACATATGTCCCAACAAAAGGTTGGAGTGTACACATACCAGTCGAGGAGTGTCATTGGGTTATTTTGCACATATAGTAGGGGTGAGAGAGAGAGTTCAATTAACAACTAATATATCCTTGTAATTTTCACAAAATTCTTAGTCACTGCAGTGATCTTTCCCTTACATGTATTATTACACTACCCAATGGCCTTATATTGTACACTGGTATGTTTATAGATTATTATATACATGTCCCGTGTCTTACATACAGGAGTGACAAGATACAGGTGTTAATACAACATATGTTGAGAATTGCTGTCATACACTTTGGGTAAGGTGCTAGAATGACAGGTTTGTTTTCAAATACATTCTATGACTATGTACACATTTAACTATCAATTATAGGTTATTAATGGCTGCCTACATTTCTTGGATCATCTCACTGATTTGTCAGGGGGATGGGGTACCATGCTGATGATATGAGCCATTTATCTGGACATGCTGGATAGATTGGAACAGTTGTGGGGTATGAATATGCATACAACTTTCAATTTGAACATTCTAGCAAATTATGTACAGTTGGGTATAATTATGCATACAGCTTTCTATCTGAACATTGTAACAAAATCTGTACAATTGTGGGGTATGATTATGCATACAGCTTAGTAGCACTCCCAGGATTCAAACCCCTGCTGTCTGTGACAAAAAAATATAGCTAACATCACAGTACATTGTGCTATGAAGAAACTGATGCAAAGCTTTTTAATGTTTTCTATCTAAGTCTCCCTCACTTGTACAATATGACTGACCTCTTGGCACTTCCAACATTGTTATGTAGGACTTCATACACATTTTATCTGCATACCACAGTGTGGGTGACATTGCTTAAAATACAACAGTACTATTTATAGTATGCAACAGTTCACCAACATATGAAAGAAGAGTAAGCAGAAGCACTCCAGGGGTTATACCTTTATTCACAGACTATTACACATTTATTTCTACTGGTAAAACACTTTATACAGCTCTTATATTTATTTGTTATGACAGTACATGCAGACTAATTACTAACATGCCTTGCGATGCAGCCTTTGCAACCTAGCATCATGGGCTTGCTGGTTTGCAGCCCGCTCATCTGCAGCTGTCTGAGGAATACAGTGATATTTAGCCATACCTATTCATAGTATGCACAAGCTAGGCAACTATTTACTACTTAGTAGAATGAGTACTTACTCAGTACTGGGGTATTGGGCATCTGCCAAGACCCCTGGATCCACTGTTCCAGTACATCCCCCTCCGCCCCTTCAGGTCAGCATGGTGGTGTCTGACCTGCTCACCAGTCTGGGGGATACCTGTGGCACTGGTGAGGTCACAGGCGAGACTGTCCCAGGCCTCCGTTTTATACTGTGAGCCCTGCTACTGGCCCTGCAGTAGTCTCTGCTCATGGTGTTTTACCAGGAGCCATACCATGAATTTTGACTCCTGAATGCCCCAGTACTGCACTCTAAATTGAGTGCCTTCACCCACACCAGCCATTCTGCCTGCAGTAGGAAGTTACAACCAGTTATGAGAAGTATTCCCACCTGTGGGGTTTAAATATGGCCAATTTCCTGCACTTTCCCATGATTGGCCGGTTTTGAAAAGGCTAAGCAATGGGCACTCCTGCTTACATAAGGTTGGCACTGCTTAAAGAGGTATACCACTAGGCGGATTGAATTGGCTCCCCTACACAATGCTTACACTTACTAACTTCAGCTGTGCTGCGGTTAGCATTGTTTAATAGTTAATTAGCACTATATTTGACATTTGGCAGTGATTTATTCTTCATTACAGGTTATATATGTGTCTGGTATCCGTGATTCATGTGTACATACACTGTATGGGGACCTGGGGACTTCTACACTTTATTACAATAACACCTCAAATCTATGCTTACTGCAGTACTCCAGTTCACATATTTATGTTCCATGGCAGGTTATACAACATCACACTGTACATAGATTCAGTTCACGTTTGGTTTGATTTTCCTGTGGTGAGGATTAGTTTGCTGATACCTCATTTATATGCATTGCTATGATGGCTTAGTGGTTAACTACTGTGACTGTGGTGTACAGGGTCCTGAGTTTGAGCTGTTCAGCAGCTGTTTATTTTGTTGCTGGGCAGAACACGGGCCATTAGGTACAGAGTGATTAAGGCACTTTAAAGCACTTGTAAGCAGGTGTGCTCGGGTTTGCACCGAGCTAAGCAATGCTAACCTCCGGGTACAGTTTCTTACACTCAGTTAGCTTCTACTTTGCTTAATCTGTGTAGGCAATGCTTACTCCCGTGCAAACCCACTTAAATACTCTTACTAGTGGTTATATATACTTACTACTGCTTATTTGCGCTTAAACCTGCTTACTAGTGCCTTATTCATTATGACAATGACACTTCACATATGCATTTAATGCAGTACGCTGGTTCACATTTAAATGTTATTTAGTAGGTTATACAGCACAAAAATGTCAAAAAAATGTTCATATAAAAATTTCACATAGAAAATGGTATGTGCTGCAACGGGACTCGAACCGGTAATGCCTGCTCATTGGGCGGATGCTCTGACCACTACACAATTGTTGTGCTGCTTCATTTGCATATATCTTCCTTGTTATCCTCTTCAGCCTTTTAAGCTGCTTTAACCATAGCTAAGCAATGTGCACACCTGCGCACTTACGGTTAGCTGTACTCGGGGTTTGAAAAAAATAAAGGGTTTTCTTCTTTTTATTTTTAAGTCCTGTTGCTGTTGTACACATGGGGGACTGTTGTTGGGGATATGCGGACACCTATGAGTGGTCTCGCTCATTTATTTACAGCTTCTGCTGTTCTATTTTGCAGAGGCATGTTTATTCTGAGAGCTCTGCTCTCAGACACGCCTCCTGCATTCGTCCACACTCCATGTAGGATTAGGAGGTCAGGCAGTGCGCCTTCATTAATATGCATGGCACACTGCCATCCTCCTCCTAAACTGCCTCTTCCGTGCAGGACTATATTAGCCCTGCATGGAAGATTAGTAAATCCGGGGGTTATTTTAAGAAAATAGAAAGATCAGTTTAGGAAAATTAAAGAAAATGGAGATTGAATATTATAAAAACATGCTGTTTTTGTGTGAACAGAATAATCTCATACATATGATGACAGAACAGCTCCAAGAAGCAATAACAGAGTACAAAATAGTATGGTGCAAAGAAGAGGAGTGTTCAGGGATAGGCATAGTAAAAGTTGTTAAAGAACTAATTAAACTGATACAGTCATGTTATGGTTTGGAAGCTATGTAATAACTGATATCCTGTAGATTCAGAAATATCTCCTCTACAATTACAGACAAGCCAACACTGTTTACAATGTGTGTACAATGAGCACCAAGGTTCATTAACAATGCTTGTGGTCAGGCCATTGAGCACAATAAAGAGGTGCTCTTAATGGCCACAGTAGGGAGCCTTGAGCAGATCATGTTAGACCGACTCATTACCAGAGGTAAATATGGGTATCTTTTGTCAACATTGACCATGCATGAACTTTTAGATTAGTCATCATAAAATGCATATGCAGATGATAATGCTAAGGTTCTGATCATCTGTTTGAAATCAAGGCAAAATATGCAGAGATACAAAGAGAAATGGATAAAATACTGCAAAGGAAGATGATCAAATTACTGATGCAGAACACTATAGAAAAGGGGTTATGTGACAGATATCAGTTTGAAGTACTTAAATTTAGAAAATGTTAAACTCAGACAAGATAGGAGGGATACAGAAAAGTAACAGGATGTACTGATAATCCACATCAGTCCTGACATCATCACACTTTTATCCATATACCTGTACTATAATATAAATGTTCTGAAAAAAAAACACCTATTCAATCCTGAAGGGATTTGAACCATTAAATGTATTCAGTTACACTCTACCCAGAACTTCAATAACAAGATAAATGAAAGAAACACTCAAGCTGAAGGCATCAAGGAAGCACCTATCAATCCACATTAGCAGACTGGAAGGAGAAAAGAAAATCTCAAGAGATTTGAACCCATTACTCTATTCAGTAATATTCTAGCAAACACTGAATTAAGAAGGTGATCTTTAGATAGTTATCCATAAGGTGTCAAGAAAACACACAGCAGATGAATGTTAAGCATTTGCATACTGGAAGAAGAAAAAGGACAGACCTCAAGAGATTTAAACCTATTACCTTCTACAGTGATATTCTATCAAACACTGCATTAACAAGGTGAGCCACATAATCAGACACCCTCAAGGTGTCATGGAAGCACATAGCAGGCGAGTGTTGCACACTAACAGACTGGAAACAGAAATGTTAAAAACAGACATATAATTCTGAGAGGATTTAACCCTCCAATCTATGCATATCCAGGTCCCCTTCAGAATATCAAAACCTCATATAAGTGAATCCTGTTTCATCAAGACAGCAATATCGAATCTTCATTTAAGTGGAACCTTAAACCAGCAAAAACATTCACCAGGAAACTAAACACTCAGTCACCAGGATAACATACACAGAGCAAAGCAATTAAACCCCACCAAAGAGGGGGGCTTTGCCCCTCACACCCTTGATGTGGAGGGCTGTGCCCCCACACCCCCCTAACTATATATACCAAATCCTAGATCAGACTATAGTGGGGAAAAGGGGAAATACCTCCAGGGTGGCTAAGTGGTTAGTTTCCCGGTGAATGTTTTTGCTGGTTTAAGGTTTTGCTTAAATGAAGATTCAATATTGCCATCTCAATGAAACAGGATTTGCTGATATTAGGTTTCGATATTCTGATGTAGACCCACATAGCCATACTTCACAAATAACTTTGTGAACACTCTGAGCCATGAAAGCAGTTTGACTAAAGGCATAAGCTTTACCTATTTCATATTTAACAAGTATGACTCAGCTCATTTGAATGACCAATGACACCTGAGGTGAGTTTACTTATGACATGACATTGACTGGATTTCACTATTGCTATCAAATGAGCAGTCCCATATCTTATTGGTTGTACACAGTCACTGATGATGTTGTCTGCAATCCATCATACACAGCATGACCATAAAAAATAAGTGATTTGTAAGCCCTTTTTGGGCATGTGTGAGGTGTGATTATCTATTTTTTTACCAGTCTAAAGTATGGGAATGGAGTATAGGAAAGAGATGAAAAGGGGAAGCAAGCACAGGGTAGAACAGATGGTGAGCAAATAAAGAGCAAGCAGGTTGGCGGTAAAGAAGGAGGCAAATACATCTGTTTGCACTTTTTTTCTCTTTTGGAAGAAAGGAATAGGAGTAAGAGGGCTAGGTTAAGTAGCCAGGAAAGATATATATGAATGACTGGGTGTGAGATAACACAATAAGGGAGGGTAATGAGTCCTTAGACAAACAGAAGGAAGTTAGTTGTGAGGAGAGAATTGTAAAACCAGTATGGGTGGGCATGGACACAAAAGGGAGGTAAGCACCAGGTTGGGGGATTTACAGCTGTTGTCTTTGTTGGCTGAGACCAGTGAGAGATTATACATCAACCAAGGTACTGTTCCCACTGAACTCTATCTTACAAGGTACAGCCAGTGCTATACAGGGACACAACTCAAGTAGTCACCTGAGCATAACCTCCATTTGGTCAATGTGGGCATCCATCCACCTCTTGATGATATGCCCCAAAAGCACCACTAGCTGCTGATCGGTGATAAAGGTGTCAGCCTCACTTGCACCGCGATCTTCAGGCATGATTGTTCCAGCCTCTAGTCCAGTGACTATAGAGCAGGAGGTATGCATACAACTATGGCAGGCTGAGACCCAGATGTGCAGGGTGCTTACACTGGGTGGTGATGCTGCCAAAGGCCTTGCAAGTGGGATAGGTGCATATTGCTGTGAGAAAAGTAAACAAAATACATTTATGTAAGAGAAAGGATAGCAACAAAGTGGATGGAGAAAGAGAAGTTCAAACATAATGAAAATTGTATTTCTAACTATGTTGATGACACAGTTAAACACAATACACTTTTAAATCTCTCTCACTATACATATAGCTATATGTATCTATATCTGTATCTATATCTATAGATAGATGTGTTTCCTTGTATAGTCAAATACCCAAATGAGAGATTGACATAAAGTCATGCCAAAAAGCATGACCAATGAAGCAGAGGCAGAATATCAAATGGAACAGGAGTGTTGTTGTGTGGGATAGCAGCACAGTAGGATCAGGGTATTGCTCATTGCTCCACTGTGGTGTGATCTCCAAGTTAGTACATATAATTAGCAAGGGATGCTGGGGTGTAGAGGGGGTTGTCCTCCTGCAAAAAAAGGAGGTGTTTTGTTTTTCTTTATTTTTTCCCCCTTTTAGTATTAGGTTGTACAAGCTGCTATGGCTTGATAGTGTGTCAATTGCTCATTGCTTAGGTATTCAAATTTCAAACACACATGCTTGGTAAAGGAAACCAACTTCTATAGTTTATTAGAAAATGTCTAGCAAACTACTAATGATGATTTTATATATATGGACAGTGTACTGTTATAGTAATAACACTGGACAGAAAAAATGTACAGAATATGCTTTTCAAGACAATACAACTGTGGGGCATTGAACTCAGAGGCATTATCACAATGTGAGTCCAGAGACTTAATATCATGACCCATGTGTCCACCTTTATAGGGGATGGCATGCAGATGCACCCTTCTAATGTTGCACAGTCATACTACTAACTTTCAGTTATACAAGTATTGACAGATGTGGAACTGGTGTATAACATTCATACATTCTTTGTTTTAATTCCTAATACTGTAAAGTCAATTTTTATAGCAGCATGTATACTCACCTTGATGCTCTCATAAGTGTACCCATCTGTTCTTGCACAGATGCCTATTCCTTTCAATATCTTCAGGGGATGTCGCTCGTCCCTCTCATGTATAGATTACGAACAGGCAGGGTAGTTTGTTTATATGCCTTATTACATTGAAACACATCAGGACTGGTAGCAGCATTGCAAAGTATAAACAAACTGATTAACAGACAGACTACACAGACATACATACTTACATCTCAACAGCTAACTACAGAATGGCAATCAGACTCGCACATGCTCAGTATTTATACACTTGTGTAAGCCCTTAGAAAGCTTCTTAAATGCATACATACATGTTGATCTACATCCTTCCTCTTAAATAGATTGCCCTCAATGAAATGACATTGGAATAAGACATGCAATAATATAGACAAAAAAAAACAAACACAATGTTCATGTCCAAGCTGCCGTGTATCTGTTACATGGTCTGGAAATGTGAGCTGATTTAGTAATATAGTAAACAGGACTGGGTTTAACAACAGGGACAGTCTTCAGTAAGCAATTCATATCAGGAATTTTGGGATTGATCTCAGGAATAGAGATATTTATTGGAATGTCCTCTGGAACTGGAACACTGGATACAGGGTTGGGAGAGTGGCCTAATGGTTAAGGTATTTGCCTTATAAACACAAGGTGCAGGGTTTGAGTCTCACAAGGGATAATTATCTAGGCTTAAAATGGCTCGCAAGAGCAGTTAGCTTAGTACTAATCTATGAACCTATGAACTTACTCCGGGATAAAGAGTCCCTCTCACAGGCTAGGTGCTGTGGTACAGGCTCAGACACTGGCCTTGAAGGTTTCTGATTCTGCCTAAACTCTACTCCTTGTGATTCCACAGTGTACGATCTCAGCTCTGGACATACATTTCATGACTCCAATCTGATCATAACATTTGCATTTTCACTGTCTCCTTCATGTAATGGATTGAGTGGTTTGCTGGATTTATCGTAATAACACTTCTGGGTTAGACGCTTCTTTAACAGATGAGCTTTCACTGATCTGTTATTCTTAGCACTTGGAACCAATAAACTACTGCTGACTGTCCTGACAGAAGTCTCTGGGCAGGTGAACCAAGATGTTTATCATGAGGAATATTTCTGAGATTCAAGAGATTCAGGAAAACATTGCTATTGTCTCATTTTGAATTCTCTAGTAACTGTTTCATACTTTGAACTGCATGTTCTGCAAAACCATTTGACTGTGGATACTCAGGACTACTCATAACATGGATAAAGTCCCACTCTTTGGCGAATCATTTGAATTTCTGGCTAATAAACTGTGTGCCATTGTCAGAAATAACTTTGTACGTACTACCATAGACTACAAAATGATGCTTCATCTTAGTAATGACAGTACTGGACACTAGGTTAGGAAGTAAGTCAATCTTGAACCAATTAGAATAAGAGTCTACTAACACCAAGTAATGTTTACCATTCGATTTGAAAATGTCAGTGGCTACTTTTGACCAAGGTAGTTCAGGAATCTGGTTTAGCTGAAGTGATTCCTTCTGTTGATGTGGCTTTGTACTATTACAGACAGAACAAGATGAAAGTACTCACTCAATGTCTTGTTACATAGAAGGCCAAAATACTCACACCCTTCTATCTGAGATTTGGTGGACTGGCAATTCGGGACATCAAATGCTCTCTGGTGCTGTTCCAACCATGACCAGGATACAATTTACGTCAGCTTTCTAAGCATTGCTGCTAGTTGGCTTAAATCTGGAATGAACTTGCCTAGATGGTTGACTCTGCCAAGAAAATATTGAAGGACTTGAACATTGTCTGGAGCTGGCATCTCAAGAATAGCTGTTTGTTAGGAAGGGTCTGGTCGTAAGCCTGAACTGGTAAACAAATGAATAACATAACTGACTTCTCATAACCTGAAATTGCACTTCTGAGGATTCAGCTTAAGATTCACTTGCCGTCCACTTTCCAGAACTTTCTTGAGGTTTCTGTCATGCTCAGCTTCACCATTACCCCCTACTAAAAGATCATTTACTATAATAGCACAAGGATACCCAGAAAAAAAAATTGCTAAATTGCATGTTGAAAGACTTCACTGGCAGAATTTATCCTAAATGGCATTCTCAAAAATCTGTACCTGCCAAAAGGTGTACTGAACTTAGTAAGCAAAGAGGATTTCTCCTTAAGCAACATTTTCCAAAATGAACTCTTTGCATCTAAGACAGAAAAAACAGTGGCATTTGGCATCAGTGTTGCAGCATCTTTGACTGTACAAATTGGATGATGAGGTCTTTTCAGTTCTTTGTTTAAATCTTGTGGATCAGTACATATTCTGATATTATCTTAGCTTATCTTATGAGCTACCATGATGGAAGATACCCATTCAGTAGGTTCTTCAACTGGACAAATTGCACCTTGTTGCACCATTTTATCTAGCTCGGCTTTGACTCTGTTCTGCATAGCTACTGTAACTTTCCAGGCTGGTCTGACAACTGGGCTGATATCTGGGCCTAACATCATGGAGTACACAACTGGAAGCTTGCCTAGTTTGTGTTCAAAAAGATTAGCATAGGTAGAGAAAATATACTTGGCAAAATTAGAACAGTGACCTTTCAAACTGACATCATGGACTTCCTTATTAAATGAAAGCAGTCCAATTTTCAAATTGTCTCTGAGCCCTAATAATGACTGTATGTGCCTCTTGACCCCATAAAATAACAAGTTGTAGCTTCTCCCAGCCAAGCAACAAGAAAGTACTACTGTTCTTTTAGTTTGAATCTCTTCACCACCATAAGCAACAAGCTTTGCACACTTTGCCAAATCAAGCTTCTCACCAGCACATATTCTAGCAAATGTTTCTGCAGACATAACATTTCACTTTAAACCTGTGTCAACTTTGAGTTCTGTGGGTTTTTCCATTTATCCAAACAGTACAAAATACTTCATTCTTTGCCTATAAATCTACTGCATTGACTGTTTCATGAAGCACTGACACACCATCAACCAAAAAAGTACGGTCGCAGCTTTCTAATTGATCAACTTGTCTCTTTGAATGTTCCCTTTTAATAAAAGAATGTGCCCCTTCTGATTTACAAAAACCTTTTGAAATTATTCCACTTATTACATCTGTGACATTGCTGACAAAAAGCTAAACATTTGTCCCTTTTAGACTCATGACTTCTACCACAATTACGGCAGCTGGCTATAAAACTGAGTGGAGGCCCTTTCTTTGAGTTTGATGACTCACTCTTATCCTTCACTGAGATTGTGCATGCTCTGGAAATTGCTAGAAAGCTACGGGGTTTCTCAGGTACTGTTGCAGGGTTTATAGTTGCTGCCATGTGCTTGGGCCTGTTTCTTTTAACCACATGCTGCATACTATCAACATTGGCCTTAGAATTTAGTGTAAAAATGTATCTCTCATTTGTAAGCATATCTGTATGCTTTTCGATAAGCTCATTTATCTGACAAATCTCAGTGGCCTTATTCAAAGTTAAATCACTGTCATGAAGCAAAATCATTCTCACAACATCATAGTTAATACCACACACAAGTCTGTCTTTTATCAACTCATCCCTTAAATCACCAGATCTGCACATTTTAACCTTGTTTCTCAAATTAGTCACATATGCTGCAAAAGTTTCACTAGGCATTTGATCCCTTGTATAAAATAAGTTCCTTTCTACTGTAACATTCGTTTGGGGGGTTACACATTTCTCTAAATTTACGTTTTAAGCACTTTGGGTTTTCCTTTGACTCAGCCGGTACAACTATATGACAGTTTTCTCCCTCTCCTGCAAAGACAGCAGGTGCATACACAAATGAACACGCCCTTTCTATGGCTTCTGACACAGCTAAATTAAGCAGAATAAATGCCTTTGTATGGTCATCTTTATCAGAAAATGCAGCCTGTATGAAAATGTCATACTCTTGCTCAAACCTCTCCAGTTCTCTGCAATATTATTGTCAAACACAAGTGGACCTGGTTTTCGAAATCTGTCTGCCATGCAAACAAATTATGCCCAAACACATTAAAAAATATGGCCCTTGTAATTATTAAAAAAAACAAGCTGCAATGTGTGCCTGTAATAACATTCAAATGCAAAATAAACTCTTCAAAACACTCTACTTAGCAAAATATGCTTTAAAATGTGTGTATTTTGAGAAATAACTAGAGTATAATACTGCTCAAACATGCAAACACTTCAGACAACTCAAATAGCTTTGATTAATGCAAAAAGTAGTGGTTAGCAAAAAATGCAGTTGTTTCCCTTACTTTATTAATTTTATACAATTCAGACTTTATTTCAAACATTTTCATAGTTATTTCAAATATTTCTGCTAATATGTCGCAGTTTTGGATATTTCTGTTACTTAGAAATTCATTTAGAGCATTCTGAATGCCTCATTTCACATTTTGTGGATAAGAAATAGTTTGAGCAAATTTTAATACCTGAAATTTGTTTATGACCTGTTTTGCGAGTTATACGTGCAGTAGGGATGATTCACTCCAGTATATTCCTCCAATCTTTATTGAGTGCCTCTCCATAGTCTTGAATCTGAAGAATCTGGATCCCATTCTGGCACCATGTCGCTCATCCTTCTCTAGTATAGATGACAAACAGGCGGTGTGGTTCGTTTATATGCCTTATTACATAGAAACACATCAGGATGGGTAGCAGCATTACAAAATATAAACAAACTGATTAACAGACTACACAGACATACATGCTTACATCTCAGCAGCAAACTACAAAATGGCAGTCAAGTTTGCACGTGTTCAGTATTTATACACTTGTGCAAGCCCCTAGAAAGCTTCTTAAAGGCATACGGATGGAAACATAACAGGGCATAATGCGAAATATGTGGATGTAATGCAGTGTTAGGTTATTTGCGTAGCTAAAATAAGTTATTCATGCAGTGCAGAGTTGGTGACTGCTATTTAACTTAATTTTTCCATCAGCAAAAGAGATCAGAATTTGGATATCTTATGTCACTGTAATGGTGAGGGCACTGTTCCCCAGTGCATGGGATGCAAGTAGCATGAGTGACAGTCTTGACCATATGATTCCAGGCTTCAGCCTTTTACTGGGGCTCAGTATGGATCTCCTGCAGGAACCTTCAGCTATATTGCTTAAGGAGGATGTTCAGAAAAATACTGGATCCTTCCACACTCCATCTCTGTGCTCTAAAAGAAGTGTCAACCCTCTCCCTTTCCTGACATGATGTCTCACATTCAAGATTTGTAGGGAAAAATGTCAGACAACTGGTTTCCAAATGATATTTCCCTTGTCCCAGCTTCTGCACAATGACGGGCATTGATGGGAAGGTTATTTGCAAGACAGAGGGCAAAGTTTGAAAATATTGGAACTTATAATTATGTTTACAATTGCACATTAAGATGAGAGACATGGCAGTCCTCTATTCCTGTGTATGCTATTGAGAATACATGCTCTACAGAGAATCTATCTACATAACAATTTCCTCATCCCTAAAATCATAGGCTGAGTGCATGCATATGGAGCTCTCTGCAGGTACACAGACAGGGTGTGGTTATCATGTAAAATAGTTTGATTCAGAAATAATTGTGAACTGCAATTTAATTAGCATAATCCCCATGGTTTCCCTATGGATGTGCACAGCCAAATAGCCAAGGTCAAATATAGAGCAGGTGCTGCTCTGTTTTACAGCATTTAAACATTTTTGAATCATTCCACCATCTTGTTTGCCTCATTATTATATATGGCATCTCGTTATACAGTTATTAGCATAAAGCACAGCTAACCACATTATTTTATTTATTCAAATCATGTAGCTTGGTTTTTTGAATTAGATACACCCTGTGCATGGCCACTTGTGCAAATATGCTTAGAATGATGCAATAAGATTTTCTGAATCTGGGTCTGCATATTTGTTTTAATATATTTTAATGTTGTTACTCTGAAGATATCTGATTGCTACACATTGGCCCAGTATGCAAACATCAATATCACCATTTTGTTCAGTATATTCATAAAAATGTCTCGGGAGAAGACACCTGGATTGTATGCCTTATGCAACATTTTGCATTTGTTAATAATTGCAAGCACAGGAAGACAGAACATGTGCATGTCTGACTAAATTAAATTTACATATTTTCTTCAACATATAAAATTGTAGGAAGTATAACTTCTTTTTCTAAGAAATAAGTATTATTTTAGCTCTGATTTTCATAAGATATAGTGGGATTTAAATATACAGTGTTCATTATGTATTTAGTATTGTTCCTATCTTCCTGTCTCTAAAATTGTTTGAAATATGTAGCAAATCTCTTGAAATAAATGCCATGGCACTCATTTATATAATATTTTTATTTACTGGTTTTAAATGTAAGATACTTGCAAATGATGTAACCATGTACAGGATAAACTGTCCTTGTGTTACCCTTTAAACATGACTTATTACTAATCTTTTGTTTACTGTCATAGAAACAAACGTACACAAGATATAACACTGGATCAATTACATCTCTCTTGTTCAGAAAGGTAGTGAAAGTTTCTTGTAAGCAGAGTAAATAACTATATGCAGTTAACCATGTTCACTTAATATATGGTATGCATGCACACATTTTTGAATGCTTTCTTGGATCTCAGCTGTTGCTCTAGTTTGTTAGACAAGTTACAGGCTACAACTTAAGAATTTTAAGCAGTGTCTCTGAAGCATTGTTTTGTTACTAGTTTCTATGTTTCTGTTATTCTCTGAATTGCACCAGATTTGTAAATTATCTGATTGTGTCATAGATGCTATTCCAGCAAGATGGATTTGATTTGTGAAGTCTTTATATTGTTATTTTAAAGGGAGACCTAGTTAGAAGTATGCACTGTGCCCACCTCACAAAGTATGTCTTCTCACTTTTCTTTTTCATGCAGACCATTTGCTCTCATGCAAAAGTTTAAAAATGAGTGACCTGAATAGAAGGGCAGCTCAGGCCATTATTTGAAGTTATTTGAACTTTTTGAAAGTCAGTGAGTAGTATTCATAGCTATTAGTCAAATCGATAATTCTAAGAATTCTATTTTCAGCAGTTTGCACCTGTGATGCATTCTGTAAGGGCTATGATACAGAGAACATATTAAAGCTGGAGACTTGGTGCATGGAGTACAATCACCCTTCTTGTTTTTCATAACATTTTAAGCTGAGTCATCACCAAATTGACTATAATTTCTGTGGGCCTCTATGAGTGGTCAAAGCACACATTTTCAGCTCATCATTTGTTAAAAGATAAATTCAAAAACTGTTGAAAACTCTAAAAAAACATGCAAAAAATGTTTTTTATTTCGGGGGACAGCCTCTCTGGATCCTCAGGTTGAGGGCTCCACCTCCACACCACTCTGAATTTTATATACCAACTCCAGTGTGATACTGCAATGAACAATAGAACAAAATCCTTAAAAATGTATCAGTTGCTTGCACCATTCAGCACTTTGCAGCAAAGCATACAGTATCATTGCATTTTTCACACTGCAATGCTATGAACAATCACCCACCAATGAAGTGTGAGCATGCCTTTCTGTTTGAGTTGTGAAGAAAAGATGCTAGTCAAAGATAATACCTAGGTATGTCTGAGAAGTGATCACTGGAAAATGTGTATTGGTAAGATTCAGTATATATTATGTTACATTATATTATATTATATTATATTATATTATATTATATTACATTATATTATATTATCTATTTATACATTTGTTTCCCCTGGTAAATGCAGTGGTCTGGGAACCCTTTTCAGGTACAACCCCAGTTTTGAATAATTCAAGTAACATAAAGGATATATTTAGCATGTGATGATAGTTTTGGCATATGTATCTAGTACATACTTATAGTCTTGGATATGCATATACAGTTGTTTAATGCACACACACACACACACACACACACACACACACACACACACACACACACACACATATATATATATATATATATATATATATATATATATATATATATATAAAAGAGAGAGAGACAGAAAGATATATATATATATATATATATATATATACACACACACACACACACACACGCATACACATTGAATAATATAAAAATAAAATTTTGTCTTAAATATTTTCCATTCCAGAATAGAAAATTAAAGGTGTTCATATATGGAAAGATGGTAAGGTATGAAATTGACCACCATGTTGCTTCCGTTGTACAGAAAGCTTTCTACATGGCTCACCTCATAAGTGAGGATATCTGATCCAAGGAAAAGGAGGTCATAACATCCTTGTATTCTTCCCTTATAACAACAATTATTGAGTACAATGGCCCCTTCGGCATGTACCTCGCAAAGCACATGCAGCTGCTGGAAAGACCACAGAGGTTCCTCTCCAGAAGAATCCAGGGCCTCAAACATCTACCCTACACAGATGGGCTAAAAGCCCTCTCCATCTACTCAGTTTTATACAGACTCCTCAGAGGTGACCTCTGTCTGGCATACAAAGGAATCTTAGACCCCACCTTGATGGGACTGCTGCATATCTGCCAGTCAAGCTCCACTCAAGTAACCCACATATGCGACCTAAACCTGGTCTATGACATCAATAGGACTTGTTTGCAGGACAGATTTGTGTCCCAGAGCCTCCCCCTTCTCTGGAATAGACTCCCATTCCATGTAAATCTGAGTATCTCATTAAGCCTTTTTAAGTGCAATCTGAATAACTGGATGGGGAACAGAAAATACACCACTGGGATTCCACCTGCATCCCTGGTGGACAGGGGCTTTGGGTGCTGACTTGTCTGAACATGGGCTAAACTCTTGGCTAGGCTTATAAGGGCTTCAGGGTCAATAGCCTAGTAATGTCCTATGATCCTATGATAATTTGCCCTGGGAGATAAGCAACATTGAATTCTATCAGAGGGCATAACTGTTGTGAAGTTAACTTCAGTTGCAGGGAAACATTACAACAAAAAGAGTATCTGTATTTGTCAAAGATATCATCACCTCATGATAGATTCCTTGGGTCCCCACATCTGAACTCCTAGATGTCTAAGTCACCATAAACAAGACTAACTATCACTTCATTGCTAGATATTGAACACCCTCTATTCCTCTTCTGATCATGATAATTATCTTAACTCATTACAGCTAGTGACATTTTCACATGTTTCTGCAGTTATATCCTACTGATGTCTCTAGGCATCAAACATAACTTGTTCACATATGCATGAATAATTCCAAAACTATGCTACATATAAAGTACTAATATATTTAATCTGAAAGCTTGCACAATGGCAAAATTAGCTGCATTATTATTTCCCTCTGTCTAGTGCAGGTAAAATATATGAATTGTTTTTCATAACATTTATTTATATTTCATAAATTCCATGTGTTTCTAAATATCTCTGCAATAAAGTAGCACAGACAGAATTGCTTAGCCTCACATGAAAGCCCTCAGCTGAATGAATAAAATGCTGTTGACAGTGTGTACGTCACTTGAGTGGTTACTAAGACTGGAAGTTATTTACAAAATATTACAAACGTAATAATTACTGTGTTTACTGTGACTTATAAAATCCAGTTTAAAGACCTAGAACTTAAAGAATGCTACCACTATAAAAAATAGTTTGTGCTGAAGAGTTTGACATTTAAACTTCTTTAGTTATACTTATGTTTCCAGAGATGTGAGCATTTCTTTGAAATATGAGGACAAATTTAATTCTGTCAAAAATCTTCGACTCCATCCATTGGAAGTTACAGTACAAACTTCCAGAGGTCCATTGGAGAGAATGAGTTAACACATTAGCTAACATTCCCATTAAGCCCAAAACCTTTCTACTGGGGGACTTCAACTATCTATCTATCTATCTATCTATCTATCTATCTATCTATCTATCTATCTATCTATCTATCTATCTATCTATCAATAAACTGACTGAGCTACACAAACAATGGTCAGCATGCCCAGTGCTTCCTTTACATTATAAATACTAGCTCTATTTCACAAGAAGTTAGCCATCCTTCTAAGGTCCCCAGCTTCCTTGATCTACTCTTCACAAATATGGCCACTTCTTGCAACTTTCTTTATATTTCATCATGCCTTCTTAAATCACATCATAATTTAGTTACCTTTTTCCTTTAGAACTGGTGGCAATTTCCTTACAAATGGCTCTGTGTTTAGGGACTTCTCAAAAGCAAACCTTCTTCGTTTACATGATGATCTAAATAAATTTTGTCGTAATCTTCCTTTAATTGATCCCATTGCCAAAGTGCTTACTATTCCTCTGACTTCTACTCCCACTTAGTTGTATGGATAAAGCAATCCCTATCCACACCAATGTAATGAGAAATTTAAAAACAACTTCCTGTTGTGTAATGCCCACAAAAAATAAATGATAAAACAAGAGAAAGAAACAAACAGTTTAATGTTTATAAAAGGTCTAATTCTGCCTACCTTAAGAGCACATTTAAGCAAACTAGCAAAGAGATTAAGGGAACCACTAGGAAGCTCAAATCTAACTAAGAACTTAAAATAGCTACTAAAACCAAAAATAACTGCAAAACATTCTTATAAAGGCATCACTATTTGATCCAAAAAGTTTTTTTTTCTCTTTATTTGTATCTTACAGATACCTTATTGAATATAAAGCACCTTTTGGCATTTAGCATATCACACAACTTTAGACACCTCAGAGATTCATAACTAAAAAGATCAGTGGCTTCAAACGTATGTACATTTTCTGTACTCTGTCTCTTACAGACTCCTCTGTGGACATCTGTGTCTAGCCTTTCAAAAGATCCAACTTTATTTAGCCTCCTATTCGTTTGTAGAATTAATGGCACCTTAAATACTCAGTTAAAGGCACTAAACCTTCATCAGCAGTTGAATAAGACATGATAGATAGAAGATATATTCATATCCTAACATATCTGTCAGCACTGGAACAAACTTCCATTACATGTCAAACAGAAAAGCACCCTGGCCAACTTCAAGGCAAACCTTGATAACTGGATGGTCAGCCTCATATTCTCCCCTGGTCTATCTTATCTTGCCTTCCATGAGAATAGAGGGGATTTTTAATATGTTTTTTGGCTAGATTTCTAATGTCTGCAGACTGATTGCCTAATACTAATCTGTGACCCTAAATCTGAGGATTTTATTGTTGGTCATTTGTAGTATGTCCATATTGTAATTGGAATGTGTAGCTACAGTATGAAGGCTGTATTCTAGTCATGGTAGGAATACTTTCAGGGCAATAGATCATCTGGCATTTAATTTGAGAAGGTGAGCTATTTCATATGCTACTGCTGAGATGGATAAAGATGTATTGATTTGATCTTCTATATGAGATAAGAAATAAAGAACTGGGTCAAGTGTCATGCTTCTATGATGTGACTCCTGGCACAGGGAAAGTCTGTCCCAATAGCATTATGAATTTATTTTTATGAGTAGCATTATTAAGTCATTCCATCTAATAAAACATGTATCAAAAGTATTTACAACATTTATAATCAGCTTTTAACTACAGCAAGCCAGTTCCAGAGCAGCTTCAAATCTTTGTGAAGAGCTGAAATGATGGTAGTTTGATAAGATCCATGCCTGGTAATGACTGTGTTATCTGTATATAGTAAACACTTGAGGTTTGGTATATACCAGGAATGGTCATTGACAAACAGAGACAGAGACAGAAAGAGAGCGAGAGAGAGAGAAAGGATAGCAGTGGTTTGACCACAGACACGTATGTTACTCTTTTGGTATGTTTGCTAGATTATGGCTATATTGCAGGACCCATTGCCTAAAATATTCTTGTTGTAAGATAATTATTATTCCATTGAATTACATTTTTGAAACCACTGGCTTTAGGTTTTGTAACACTGTGAAGTGGTCAAACACCTTGAAAGCATGCTTCATACACAGGCAGATGGCACAAGTATGCTGCCCATTGTCCATATCAGAATATATTTAATTGGTAGTAGTTAAAGCAGTTATTGTGATATAGTTAAAATAAAATCCATGCTCATACTACTTATCTGTAACTATGTCAGATGCTTTGAAACATTCCAGAATGTGGGCATGGATTATATTTTCTAAGACTTTGGCTAATGGACAGAGATTTGTTATTGGGCAGAAATCTGAGTCAGTAATCGGGGATATAACTTTGGGTAACTGAATAATCAAGGCTTGTTTAAAACTGTGGGATATAGTACCAGTGAAAAGAGATAATAAAAACTTGTGGTTTTGCTATAATATGACTTCCAGTTTTCAAGACCTTAGTGTAGGTGTTGTGGAATTCAATCTTGTATAGATTGTCAGCTTTACCTAAAAAAAGAGCAGAAAGGATAGAATTGCCAATATATGTGTACTAGAGTACTGGAAATAGCCTGTTGCATTTAAGTAAATAATTGTGTGGTAGACTGTGATGAAAGCACAACACTAATTGTGTTATTTTTCTATACAGCTTGGTTTAATGCTGATTGTGTTGAAGTTTTGGGAAAAAAATGTTAGCAGTGATGGACCTACTTCTGCAAATGGGCATCTTAGGATTTTCATATCTCTTTCCTGTGTATTTCTAATATAGGTTATCTTCAGCAGGTTAATCTGTATTCTACTTTATTTCTTTAATCGTATATGTTATTTACTGACGATGTTATTGGATACCTCAATTTTTCATATCTTCCAGAGTCTGTCTCCTTGTTTTATTTTTTTTGTCTAAGGAAGCCTGTAAGCCATGGGAAAGTAATATGTTTTAGTCTTAGTCTCAGAACAAGATGCAGCCTCTCATTGATGTGAGCTATAAGGTTAAACAAGGTTAAACAAGTTTTTAGAGGAGCCAAATGCTCAGCATTAGAATAATGTGAGGTCCAATCAATATGGTACATCTCTGTCATGAGGACGTGCATACGTAAAGAGAGTATTCTGTTATCTGGGTAAGTGAACTCATCTGAGGATCCTTTTTAGCCAAACATGGACAAAAGGCAGAAAAAAAGATTGACAATATGCCTGAGGTTCAGCAACAAATAGAACAGAAGCATAAAACAAAGAAACACTAACATTGCTGTTTGTTACTAGTTTGGTGGCTTCTTCCCTACTTTTATTGATCACATAGAAATAACTGGACAATGGTCACTAACAGTGACATGTAAGATACTAAGGGAGTATAATTTTTCAGGGATTTTAACAAACACAGTACTGACTGTAGTGTCTTGGTGTATTATGGAGTTAAATCTGGTTCGCCCTGCAACAACCTGTGGTCTTATAAAATGAAGCCATTATATTTAAACTTTGTTTCTGTTGCTCTTTTCAGTTTACGTTCAGGTCACCAGTGGTCTCAGACAGTTTAATAATGGAGTAAAATGATGGAAGAGGGTTGTAAATCACTGGAAGATATACTTGGCATGCTAATATCCTGTCTGATCCTTTGTATGATATAGGATTTGCTCTGTCTTTAAGTTTTAGACAAAGTTTGGCATTGTTGTTGATTAAACATGCAACAATATCTCCTTACCTAACACCCAACCTGTTGTCAATGAATAAAAGTAATGGCTTAAGACCATGTGTTCTTATAAACTCTCACTTTCTGAGGGTTGTATGCCAATGGATCTCCTGTCTAAAAGCACCTTTCTCTGTTTTAGCAGTAGTTACTCTCTACCTGTCTCTTTATAGTTGCTTTGTACTACTACTACAATACATGATGTCTTCCTGCTATCTGAATTGCATACAAACTTTAGGCCACAGCATTGACCTTTTCTAACCAGCCTAGTCCATCTTCCCTGTCTTTTGTAATTTCTTAGCTTTTCCCTTTCCACCATACCACTCTATATTTATTGTAATTATGCCTGTATTTATTTGAATGTGAAAACTGAGAGAGAAAAATGACCATGAAAGACAAATTTCACTTTTAGCCTTGAAAGAAATGAATAAGGAAAGCAAAAAAAACTGTATATGCATTACAGTGTTGCAATGTAATTATGATGAGCATACAATAGAGAGAGGAAGGCAGACAATATACACAATAAGGTGAGGGGCAGTCACAGGATGGTAGGAATATACAGAAGTTTACATATACAGTTATATACAGTGTGGTCAAAGTGACATGAGTTATGTACAGTGTTGTCAGAGTGACGTGAGTTAGGTACAGTGTGGTCTGAATGACATGAGTTAAGTACAGTGTGGTCAGAGTGATGTGAGTTATGAACAGTGTGGTCAGATTGATGTGAGTTATGTACAGTGTGGTCAGAGTGACATGAGTTATGTACAGTGTTGTCAGAGTGATGTGAGTTAGGTACTGTGTTATCTGAATGACATGAGTTATGACAGTGTGGTCAGAGTGATACGAGCTATGTACAGTGTGGTCAGAGTGACATGAGTTAGGTACAGTGTGGTCAGAGTGACATGAGTTATGAACAGTGTGGTCAGATTGATGTGAGTTATGTACAGTGTGGTCAGAGTGATGTGAGTTATGAACAGTGTGGTTAGAGTGACTTGAGTCAGCTGCATTTGCAGATGATATCATAACAATTTGTTAGGAGGTAGATTGATGGAGATGAGTACAATTCTATTAGGTAATGTGCACAGGGTGGTGACATTTACATAAAGCATTATCTTAAATGATAATATTTTAATTGTCCATGGAATTTTGGGTAAGAAAATATTTGTTTGGGATTGGTATGGATAGATTCCTTTGCTATGGGGCTTGGTGAGGAGAAGCCATGAGCTTTTCATTTTAGTTTAGTTGTATGACACGGGTGGCTTTGATTTCTGAGATTGTAGAAAGATGGCTCCTTTATTAATTTGACTGCCGTAAAGTAAATTGTGTGGCTGTGCATAACTTTGAAAATATAAGACAATAAGAGTAAGCATAATTTCACTGGGGTGGGAGGTATTTTGCTTCTTGCAGTGTTGTGCATTGCTGTCCATGTCTTATGAAGTATGTGATAAACCTGCAGATTCTGATGGTGATTGGTCACTGTGGAATGTATTTTTCATGGGTATGCTATTAGTGGGAGTTCATATTCTACATGGGCTAATAAGATGCCTTTACCTACTGCTGTTTTGGAGTATTTGAAAAGAAAGAGGGAGATTGTTGTACCAGAATAGTAGTGCAGTAATCTTTATCCTAGTGTTTTATTAAGGGCTGAGTCTAGCCAGCTTCCTAGGTATATAAATGGAGATCAGTTTTCTAATGCAGTGTTATTTCAATCAAAGACTAGAAATAGTGAGGTTGCTTAGCCTGGGCTTGGTTCCAAAGAGCATTGCTTTTGTTTTGGAAGAGTTGAGAAAACATTCTTGATCCTAATGTTAAGGACGGGAAAGTCGTTCATTCTGAAAGACTGCTCAGGATTTGATAAAAGAGGACTATAACCATGTTATCAGTGTAAAGAAGTAGAAAGTGAGCTTGCAACTGGGGGGGGGGGGGTTATGGGTGGGTTATGTAGATGATAAAGAGGAAAGGATAAATGATGGATCCTTGTAGTGCTATTTGTTTAATTTGGGCTAGAGTGGAGAAGGATAAGCTGACTTACAGACAGAAGTTGTATTATAAAGACAGTTGTGTGCCCTCTGTAGTGTATCTACACTAATATCTAATGCCTATATCAAGTAGGTGGTCTAGAACTAAGCTGTGATATACCAAATCAAACGTTTTGGCCATTTCAATAAATATATCACCAATAAACTCCTTTTTGTCCATTCATGAAAAAATTTGGTATGTGAAGATCTAAATCACTGTTAGTTACAATTAACTGATTTAAAATTCACTGTAACAGTCAACTGAGATTCCAGCTTACCATTAATCTGAATCCAAAGAAATTATATCTTATTAATTAGGAAAAGCATCACCGGATGTGTCGTAGCTAAACATCCTTCTACTTCATTCCCAAACAGAACTCCTTCTTTGATTAATGGTGGCATGGAAAGGTAGATCATGGATAAATACGCAGACATAATTGAAATAAACAAGGCGAGTCTTCAAGATTAATGAGTGATGAATGGGAGATAAAAACAACAGGAAAAGATAATATGCTTCAGCCAAAGTCTAGAAACATGGGTCAGCAAGACAAACATATAAGCATTCAAGGAAAGAAGTAGGAAACTGAGCATGGCACTATTAGTCAACCCACCCCAAACCTGAAGAGATACTTTTATCGACAACTGCAACATTTATTGCAAATTAAATACAGGCCCTTGTATCTGTCTAGAGACTATTCTTTAGGTATAGACCCTTCACTATTGCATTCATATAAGAAGAAAGACTTCCAGCTGAAACATTCATATAGTGAGCACGTGAGTAGAGTGTAGAGCCACCTGCATGACGGCTGCATGATAACTTGCTCAGTGGCTGACTGCACGGCTAGTATGGGGCATGTACCCCCTTCATTTTAAGAGTCAAATTCTGTTGTTTAGAATGTTGAAGTTTTCCCTGACACAAACACAAGTTATTTATCAGACCAGGCATATCTCATGTTTGTAAATTTGTGTAAATGTCTTAATTCCCGTCTCTTGCATTCCTTCCAAATATTTACAACCTGGAATTATATACAGTTTTTGGGCATGTCAGATTTTGATTGGCTACTCTACCTAGTTGAAAAGTCATACTTCACCCCTTTTGTATTGAAAAGCTGCATTCAATCTTGCTTATTAGTTGAACATTGATTCCAAGTACAGAAAATCATCTGTTGTGACATTGTTACTTAGCATTTACACAGTTTGTTACAGCATTTAGTCATTCTTCAATGTTCTTCTTGGAGCACATGTATTTCGATAATTTAATTAAATTGAATACTTATTGTGCTGTATTTCTAAAACTGCATGCATGGCAAAAGTGTAAAAAATAAGGAAAATAGCTGTTCTATACACATAGATGTTTGCCACATTGGGTGCAAAGTGTTAGGGGGTATGATAAACAGATGCTAATTGGTCAATAATGCATTCATTTCTGTACCAACATTTCTAAATGCTGATATGGAAATAATGCTTTTGTGGCCAAGAATTAAGCATTTGCTTCAGCACTTTGTGTGTGTGAAATTACTTATAGCAAGCTAATTGCGAAAAATGTAGTAAATAGTTTGATACTATTTTTCAAAAATTTCAAAGTAAAAGTAATTTTTTTTTCTCCTCAAGTTGAGAAGTTGAGTAGTGCATCAACTGACTTGCACTTTTTTCTTCTGCTCCTCAACTTGGAGTTCAGGGCCACCAAACTGGCCAGCAACACTGAACAATCACTCTAACTTAGTTATAAAGCAGTACAGGGCAATGTGGTGCTATGAAGAGCCAAGGCCCCCATTTTTTAAGAGTTTGAGTTTTCCTCAATTATTCATAGTTTTGGTCACTATTGGACTCAAAGCAGCACTTCTGCAGTTCAAGAGCTATCATCACCTCTTCCAAAGAGAAGTATATCTGAGTATCATCTACATAGCTTTGATAATTCATTTTACTTCTACATATGATGCCTACAAAGATGTGCCTATACACTATGAACAATAATGACTCCAGTAGGAAACTGTATAATTCCACATAGCAGAAGGTAAGCCAAGGAAGAGTTTACCTCCAAGATCTCATTTTGTGAGCATCCTGACATGAAAGATGCAAATCAGTGTAAGAAAAAGAAAGACCAGCACATGACTAGAAATGTTCTCACCATTTGCTGTAAACCATAGGGTCAAACGTCAAGACGAACCATCACACTGAATCATGTATTTCATGTCTTCCCCAAGAAGTTATTAAAAGCCTCATGGAGGCAGTCTTTGTACTATAATATGTCATGAAAGCAGACTAATGGTGCTCAAAACATTGTAAACTTTTAAAAACAACTCAAGTTGTAAGTAAATATTTTTTTTTCACTGACATAATTAATGAGCAGCTGGATCATTATAACGCAATGTTACTCCAAAGTGAAAGGATCATAATCTGTTTATTGTTTATTGACTAGTGGAGTTACAATGTCCTTGTTTGGTGTAGAGAGAAAAATACTACAAAAAAATATCCTTACAAAACTTCTTAAAGAACAAATGCCTGACATTTAAAAAAAATAATTCTTATAACTTTCTTAAGATATAGAACTATAAAAGCCACAATATCTTTATACTTGAAAACATTCTATCTTGGGTAACAACAACTATAGGTTCATAGGTTCATAGGTGTGTACTAGGCTAATGACCTTGGAGCCTTTACAAGCCTAGCCCATAGGATTACCCTGGTATCTTGCCACCCGACCTTAGCTCCCAGTGCCTCTGTCGAGCAGAGGCACTGGAGTGATCCCTGGGGTGAATTTTCTATTTTCCATCCACTCGTCAAGATTTTTCTTGAAGAGGGCCAGTGAGGTGCTCTGTTTGACTTGTATGGGAAGTCTATTCCATAGCATGGCCAGCCACTGGGTTATGAACCTGTCCCACCAGCATGTTCTGTGGATTGTGGTAATGATGTTGAGGTGTCTGGAGCATGTGGTGCAGAGGGATTGGGATTTCTTTAGATGTAGCATTTCTAACAAAAATGGGTCAGACATGCCTTTGTAAGTCAAGCAGAGATCGCCTCTAAGTAGGCGATATGAGACAGAGATTAGTTAGAGGTTTTTGAGTCTGTCCATATAGGACAAGTGTTTAAGGCCTAGGATCCTCTTTGTGAGGTACTTTTGCGGCCTCTCCAGTTGTTGCAGGTGTCTAGTAAGGTACATAACAAATGGGGCATTGTACTCGATGACTGGCCTAATGAGGGAAGAGTAGAGGGAGACAGTGACCTCTTTCTTCCTGGATGCAAAGCCCTTAGTAATGAGATGTGCCACACAGAAGGACTTTCTGAGCACAGTGGCAATGTGGTGGTCAAAAGAGAGGTTGCTGTCAATCTGTGTTCCCAGATCTCTTATAATGCCTTCTGTGTTCAATGGACTACCATCGGTGTGATAATTCATGGGAACTCGTTTTTTCCCAAAGGGGATATTGACACATTTTTTGGCATTGAGCTTAAGGCCATGGTTCTGACACCAGTCATTGATCTCAGTGATGCCTTTCTGTAGGATGTCAACATCACTTGGGGAGTTAATAATGGGCTCTCAATTTGCAATTGTCTGGAAACTTTGTCAGCCAGAGTACCTTCATGTTGGCTTGGACTTCTGAGAAGTAGATACCATACAGGTGAGGACCCAGGACCAATCCCTGTGGACTCCACTCGTGACTGGTCGGCAGTCTGACTTGGAGTCAGCTGCTTTCATATTGTAGGTTCTATCTGTGAGCCAGTTGCAACCCACTTAGTGATATAGGGGATAATGCCTAGCTTAGTGAGTTTTTCTATGATTCCTGAGTGGGGAATGGTATCAAAGGCCTTGGCCAGATCAAGCTAGGCTGTATGAAACACCTTGCCTTCATCCACAGCTCTGGTGACTGACTCAAAAAAGTCAACCACGTTGAGCAGGCATGATCTACCCTTCACAAAACCAAACTGTGTGAGATCCAGAGTTTAGAGATTCCCTATACCCTTGTTTATTAGGTCCATGATGATGTGTTCCATATCTTTGCATATCAGACTTGTCAGGCTAATGGGGCGATAGTTCCCAGGGTCTGTAGTCACTCCTCTTTCGTGGAGAGGAATGACTGTAGCAGTGCACCATTCGGGAGGGTCAAAGCTTGAGGTGAGGCTGTGATTGAACAGAGCACACAGGTGAGGTGCCAGTTCACTCTGTAGTTCATGTAGAACAGTCAGGGATATTTTCAGGTCCCATAGAAGCTATATTCTTGGCCTTGGACAGTGCTGTTTTAACCTGTGCAGCAGTAATACTGGGTGCCTGGCGATCTGAGGGGCAAAGCTGGCAATGAATCTGTCAACCAGTATATTGGCAATATCTGTTGGCTCAGTATGGAGGGTACCATTGTGCAGTAGCTCAGAGCAAATCTGGGTACTGCCATGGAGATTCTTTACATAACTATAGAAGGCCTTATGGTTGTCTTTACTGTCTGTTGCAATTATGTTTTCATAGCTAGCTTTAGAGGATTTGATGAGGGATCTGAACTTTCTGTTGAGGCTGATAAGGGAGTTTTTTCAGTTTTGGGACTTCACCTTATTCCGCATCAGTTTCCTCCTTCTGTTGTAGAGTTTGTTTATGGCAGGGGACCACCAGATTGGCTTCCTTTTTTTGGAGGAGAACATCTTGGTTCTATTGGGTATGGCGAGCCCCATGCATTTGTGGATGTGTTCGTACAGTGCATTGGTGTATAATTCGGTGGTCATGCAACTATTCTTCATTTGCATGGGTGCTGTGAAGTTAGCCACCTCTGTTTTTCAGAGCCCAAAGTTAGCTTTGGATAAGTTTTTTATAGTGGTTACCTTTAAGAGTGGGTGGTGGGTGGGAGGGATGTGGATTTCCAAGGTGATTTTTTTGTGGTCTGATGTAACCAGGGAAGAGTAGAGCAACAGTCTCCCATATTAGTAATGACCAGGTGTAGGAAGTTGCTACCTCTAGTGGGGATAAGAATGAGCTGGTCCAGAGCATTGAAATTAATGAATTCCAGGAAATGTTGGGCAAGTGTATTGGTACATGAATCGTTTCCCAGTTAATGGAGGAGTAGTTGAAATCGTCCAGTATGAGAGTGTTAGGTTGGACCCTAATATTCTCCAGGGTGCTTAGGAACGTGGAGTGTGAGTCTTGGGACATGTTTGGGGACCTATTACAGGCTATGACCTGAATCACTGTCTTAACCAATGTTAGCTGCACCTAAAATATCTTTGATGCATTATGTTGGGCTACCAGTCTGGAGGTGTGTGCATCCTTTATGAATATGGGGCTGAAAGGTGTGGAATAAGTTATAGCTTGGTAGTGCAGGGGTGCTTTCTGTTACCTTGAACCAGGTCTCTGTTACAGCACAAATGTCGATGTTCTCCATTTTAAGGAGTGCTTTGAGCCAGTGCATTTTGAGATTTATACTTCTAGCGTTGAGCAACATGACCCTCAGATTGCATTTGTTTGTAGCTGTGATGGTGGTAATTTGGTCTTTGGAACACTGCCTAAAAAAGGCACTATAGGGGTGGCAAGAGTCTTGGCCAGTATCCAGAAGACCAGGGGTGACAGATGCAGGCCATCTCTGGCAAACTATTGAGATCTGTCACTCATGTCATCCCAGGCAGGCAGATACTGGATCCCCTTAGAATGACACTAGAAACTTAGGCAATTTTTGAAATCAATAATTTTCTGCTTGTACTGTGGTATCATTCTGGGTGATGGTAGGATGCTGCTCAGGGCTAGGGTCATACCCGCCTGAGCTATATAATCCAAGAGCTCCTCCATGTCTCTTTTCATGTAGTCCAGGGAGGTATGTCTCAAGTCATTCACACTCACATGTACAATGACAGAGTCATATTTGTACCTGTTGTTGAGGGACCTGAGTGAATGTGTTATGTGGCGGATCCTGGCCCCTGACAGGCAGCTGACTGTTACTTTCTCCTTATTCATCCTAGTGAGTGGGACACCAGTGTGCCTCACTATCAAGTCACCTATGACTAGTGTGCTGGGCATGCTGTTTTGCCTTAGGGGCTTTGGCTGAGTGGCACATTGTTTAGGAGAGTTATGTGTCTCATGATTAGTGTTGTGTTGTGGTGATCAAGTGTGTTTCTGTCTTAGAGGTTTCTGCTGTTTGGGTAGATTTTTATTGAGAGCCTCCTCGAAGGTGGGTGTGTTGTTTGTGTTTTTTTGTGAAGGCATGCTGGTGTGTGTTTTGGAGGGCTATGTGTTCCATGTGGTGTGGTGCAAGTGTTGACCTTCTCCTCTTGACCAGCTATTCCGGTCTTGGCTGGAGAGTGTGTGGCTTCCAATCTGGATATATAAGTGCATCTCTCACAAGTCTGTGTTGGAAGGTATGAGGAGGGGGCTATCGGTGTACGTTAGGCAGTTGCTACATTGCCTCAGGATGCCCAAGTTCACCAGATTAATAGGAGAAAGCACAGGGAACTGACCTTTAGACATGCCTGGAGAGATGAGCATTAATAATAAGTACTGGATCTGTTTACTTGTAGAACATTTAGTGCTGATAGCATTTTTGTGTGTGCTACAGTAATTGCTACAAGAAGTCTGGTATAGTAAAGTGCTAGACTAATAAGCTAGTAAAAGTGCAGAAGATGAAAAAACTAGCAGATATAAGGGAAACATTGAAGAGAAGATGTTGACACCTCTCAGAAGCTTACAAACAGTCCTGGCTACAGAAAATCTCTATCTGGACTAGACTAGTTATAGGAAAGGCAGGAAACAAGCACAAACACGGGCTTTTAAACCAGAAAGTTGAAAGAGATGGAAAAACTACCCAAACAGCCAATAAACTACAAATTCTAGGCCAGAAACCACTCCTGTTGTGGTAGATAGGCTACCTAGTGCTTACCACTCCCACTGGCAAGCTAGAAGGTTTCCCTCCTATACAGAAAGGCTTGGGGGACACAGAAGCTTACAAACAGTCCTGGATACAGCAAATCTGTATCTGGACTAGACTAGTTATAGGAAAGGTTAGAAACAGTCCTGGGTACAGCAAATCTGTATATGGATTGGTCTAGTTATGGGAAAGGTGGGAAAGAAGCACAAATGTGAGCTTTTAAACCAGAAAGTTGAAAGAGATGGAAAACACTGTCGAAACAGCCAATAAACTACAATTTCTGGGCCAGAAACCACTCCTCTTGGGGTAGATAGGTTACCTACTGTGTACCAGTACCACTGACAAGCTGGAAGGCTTCCCTCTGACACAGAAAGGCTTGGGGGGGGGGGGTTCAGAAGTTTAAAAACAGTCCTGCATACTGCAAAACTGTATCTGGACTAGACTGGTTACAGGAAAGGAGGGAAAAGCACAAACACAGGCTTTTAGACCACAAAGTTGAAAGAGATTGAATAACTGCCCAAACAGCCAATAAACTACAATTTCTGGGCCAGAAACACTGCTCTTGGGGTAGATAGGCTACCTAGTGTGTACCACTATGACTGACAAGCTAGAAGGCTTCCCTCTGACAAAGAAAGGCTTGGGGGGCTCAGAAGCTTACAAAGAGTCCTGAATACAGCAAATCTGTATCTGGACTAAACTATTTTAGGAAAGGTTAAAAACAGTCCTGGATACAACAAATCTGTATCTGGACTAGCCTAGTTATAGGAAAGATGGGAAACAATTGCAAATGCGGGCTTTTAAAACAGAAAGTTGAAAGGGATGGAAAAAACTGTCCAAAATGGTAAACTACAATTTCTGGGCCAGAAATCACTCCTCTTGTGGTAGATAGGCTACCTAGTGCTTACCACTCCCACCGATAAGCTAGAAGGCTTCCCTCAACACAGAAAGGCTTGGGGGACTCAGAAGCTTACAAACCATTCTGGATACAACAAAACTGTATCTGGACTAAACGAGCTAGAGGAAAGGCGGGAAACAAGCGCAAACACTGGCTTTTATACCAGAAAGTTGAAAGAGATGGAAAACTGCCCAAAAGGCCAATAAACTACAAATTCTGGGCCAGAAACCACTCCTCATGTGGTAGATAGGCTACCTAGTGCTTACCACTCCCAATGACAAGCTAGAAGGCTTCCATTCAACACAGAAAGTCATGGGGGGCTCAGACGCTTACAAACAGTCCTGGATACAGCAAAACTGTATCCGGACTAGACTGGTTACAGGAAAGGAGGGAAAAGCGCAAACACAAGCTTTTAGACCAGAAAGTTGAAAGAGATTGAAAAAACTGCCCAAACAACCAATAAACTATAATTTGTCAGCCAGAAACCACTCCTCTTGTGGTAGATAGGCTACCTAGTGCTTACCACTCCCACTGATAAGCTAGAAGGCTTCCCTCCAACACAGAAACGCTTGGGGGGCTCAGAAGATTATAAACTGTCCTGAATGCAGCAAATCTGTATCTGGACTAAACTAGTTACAGGAAAGGCAGGAAACAAGCTTAGCATTTTTTTTACAGAAAAGCAGCTAAAACAGCACTAAAAACAATACAAGTGCAGTGCAAGCTAGCACACTTGAGTGTGTAGCAATATTAAAGCAAGTACAGTTTAAATAAATCAATTTATTTAAATTGTATTCTGAACTGAATTCGATTATTGTTTTATTCAACTCTGAACAGTTAAAAAGTGCCAAAAATATACTTAAACAAGAAGTTATTATACTAGGAAACCTGAACATTGATTTGGTTCAAGGCAAACACTGAAGTCTCTCAAACAAGCCTTAACATACATGAGTTAACTCAGATTAACAACATTCCAAATAGAATCAACAAACCTACAGCAAGGAAAACAATCTTGATTATATAATAACAGATACTCATAGCAAAATAAAAAAGCAGGTATTTTACTTAACTCAGTGAGTGATAACCACCTTACAAACACTTTATGTGGTCAAAGGAAAATTCTAAAAACACAGTTAACAGTTTGGACAGAAATATCACCAAACTAAAAAAAAAACACATAACTTCTTAACCAGTGTAACTGGAAACCCCTTAGCTTTCTCACAATAGAGAAAGCTGTAACTTGCTGTGGTTAAACTTTCCTTATAATAGTTTCGGGCTGAGGGGGGAGGTTGACAATGATGACCACAATCTTCTCATTAGCTCTACAGTGCAAAATGAGAGTAAATCCTTCCCTGCTCCCTGGCTATCATACAATACCAAACAATTTATGCTACCAACTGATAAAACTTGTGAAAAGGGGCAAGAAGGCAACATAAACACAAGCCTCCAAAATTACCAAGAAACTTAGCTAAGATGCAGGCCAACATAGACAAGAGGAATTGCTTCTTAGATTTGCAGCACAATACCTACAACTTGCTGAAGATGTCATAGAATAGCCAATATCCATTCTAGTGAACTGAGCTATACAGGAATCTTCTGCATGAAATCCTATATCATCCCACTACACAAGGTAAGCACCTCTATTTTCCATCCAGTTTTAGTCCCATAGCCTGACACCTTCACTTTCTGAGGTTCTTGAATAGTGTATATGTAAACAGATCTTTACATATCTATTATATAATAATTGTGTCTCTTCAACTTAACACGGACTCAGAATATAACAAAAAGATAAACAATGCCCTACCCTATTATGTGTACATTATGCATCATAAAAAGAAGCAAAGTGACATAGTAGTCTCCTTTCTTGCATCAGTTTAAAGCCTTCAATATAATATTATGCAAACTGCTCCTTGAATGTCTCACAGTTTAGGTTTTAACTCTAGAACAACAAAATGGTTCCACAGCAGATACATATTCCTTTTCTCTACATTTACAATGGGCATATCACAAGGATCCATATTAGGACTACAGTTATACAAAGTCCTCATAAACAAAACACATTTAAATACAAAACATACTATCAGGGCACATTAATCAGATGGTTCCACATTAATATGATCTCCTCCTAATAACTTCCAACTGCAAATCATTATTGAAAAAATCCTTCCCCTCCATTGAAACCTGGTTAGCACAATCACAACTACTTCTAAATATATAGAAAAACAAAGTGTCTTAACCCTGAAAGTATTTCCAGCTAGTATTGATAAAATCAGCATTGCATCTTCAAATAGTACTAAAACAGAGATAGTGCCCAAAAACTAAGGTCCTTTATGTCATAAAATGTAAAGTTTGATCATCATATTCACTATGCACTACAGTAAAATAACTGTAAACTTGGACTTCTGCACAGAGAAAAGCCTTACACTACACAGCATGGATGCATTACTGAAGAATGTACCTTCTTACTAGCTAATGTTTACTAAACATTCTGCATCTTCATGTAGCTACACTCTACCTGTGCATCTATTTATCCATCTCCCTAAATGCTTCTCTATATCTTTCCATATGTCTCTTTTTATCATTTGCAAACAGGTAAGTAACCTCTAGACAAGTGCAAATGTTGGTACTTTTTAAACTCTATCTAAGTGATCTGAATGCATTAGTACTAACACTTATTTATTCTTTCCCTGTATTCCAAAATGATTTATGTTTCTGGCAAAGTCGTGGTGAAGTATACTCAAAAAGCTCCAGTAACTGCAGAGCAAAATCTACACTCTCAAATGTAGTCTACTTTGTAAAGTGTAATGAGGTGCAGCCCCTGCTGTAGATACCACCATAACCAGTGTCCATTGTAGTAGCTACTGTGGTACCATAGAAGCTGTTAATAGGTAAGTACCTTCCCATAGTAAAAAAATAGAAATAAGTATGTGTGTCGCTGAGTCTGTCGTTAGCCTGCTCTACCATATAGCTATTTTTTTCATTCATCTCCACTTCCTGTTCTCAGCCCACCGTAACATGGTACAATATGCACTGCTCCATAATTCTAACTCCCTCATATCCCATACATACATATATCCAGCTTCAGATAGTCTCACATCTACATCAAATGGGCTTGTGTTATGCAATCAATATAAAATGTGGTTCTGTAATGCTAAATCCTATGTAATCACATTATGACTCTATGTGGTGAGCCTTACTGTTTTTCTCTGGTTAGTACCTGGTCGTCATCACCACAAGATTACCAGTCTCTTGATATGGCAGTTAAATTTAGGAAAGAGTGTGAACATGAGTGTTGTATTTCCCTCACTTTCTTTCTCATTTCCAAATTTATTCAATCTTGGAAATGGTATATATGAATGGTGTGGGAGTGGTGGACTTGCCCCCATCCTGGGCATACAGTATGGGTTTGCTGACTGCAAGAAAAAAAAGGGCATTTTGTCACTTTGTCAGTGTCTCTGCCAACTTCCAAAGTTTTTAGATAGTTTGGGATTGGAATAATCATGTTAATAAATGTAGACATGATAATTCATAGTGGTTTCTTATGCATGATCTAACTAGCATTACACATTTCTTGTAGTAAAGCTAACAATCTCACTACAAATCATCGCTTCAGCCTGTGGCTCATGTACATTCAGGAGTGCAACTTCAGATGAGCTTTGGGTAGTGTGTCATTTTGGTGGCTGCCCCCCTCAATAATAACTCCAACTTTTTTAGAATTTATTTGCAAGCGTTTTCCAGCTTTGTTAAAGAACTACAGATATTTTAATTCAAGCCAGACTTGCTGTTCAGACTCATTTCTGAATTAAAAAAAGATGCAGCTTGAATGTTAATATATGAATGCCTTCATTAAATGCATGTACTGTATCCCTCATTCCATGCATGCCTGCTGAAAAAATGTTACAATGAATATCATAAGCCTTACTCAGGGTGTATGTGTATCTGGTATGCTATTATATAAAACAGGCCAGAATAAGAAAAAAATACAATACAAGCCAAATATGTTGTCATATAGTTTGCTGTGTTTTTATTTCACAAATATTGTAGATTCTTCTGCAAGTTATGAAAAACAAGCAAAACTTAATAGTAGGACATGTGGAGATTAATAATGACCACAACTGAATGTTTACTCCCTATAAAAATGACTTAACTAAGCACTTTCTTCTAATGGTATATGCTAAATACATTGCATAAATGTATTCATATTCATGACTTTTCATCATTTCCCATATCTGTCAGCATACGATTCTTTTTAAATGTTGTTTTTCTTACAGTCTAAAAACATTTATTTTCACATTACCATAATTCAGGTAAAGGAATACTGCTGCATAACTATATAAATACATATTTTTAATTAGAAATTCTACAATACAGAAGTTTAATGATAAATGACCTTCTGTGGAATATTTTGTTTTACATGAGGTCTCATCACATGTTACTCAAACATGAGAACAAGACCTCCAGTGAACAAAGCATATAGTCCAGCAATGGAGATTTTGAATTGCAGTCATGGAATCTAGATTCTATGACAGGGGACTAATAATGAGAAGAAACAACATATTTCCAACATTTGCTATTAATAACTGATCTAATTTAATGCAGAATAATGTAATACAGAAAACAACATTTAAATACAAGAGAGAGAGGGTTTTAGCAAAGTGTAACTTTACAACAATTAGGTTTAATATATTTTCTGCACTATGTACAAACTGTTAAAACAGCTTTTATAATCAGTGATTTTTTTTGAACAAGTCAGGTCATTACCCTTCCATTTTGAAGAGCATTTCCCATTCATATTGACATTTGATTGTCCCTGATCAATTATTATGTATTGAGATTACACTGCCTCTTTTTTGTTGTAGACAAAAAGCACAGCAACATATCTGCATATTTATAATGTTCAAACTAGACATAATACAAAAAACTTTAAACTTTTTAAAGCCTATATATTATGGCTTCATTAATAATAAATGTACAGTTTCTTATTTTCCATTAAAATATTATTTAAAAAATAGGACTGAAGCTTTATAATACCTTGGTTTCACACTATCACAGAATGCCAGTGTAGGAACAGAGTTATGATTCACAGGTTGCGAAACCTATATATGATAGTATTGCTGAATCTTGGGAATTTAAATGTTTGGATTCAGACACTCAGATAAGCTATACTTTAATTTCAGGAAAATAGACTTAAATGGTTAAATTAGATAATGACTGCCTTAAGGACAGTACTTTATATTAATAATTTAATTCTTTCACTGAAAACTAAATGAAAATGTTAATATTTACATGTGTTTGAATTCCCTGTGTGGAAAATGCGGGCCTCATCTGGAACTGGTAGTAGGGTAAGCCTGGAGCATTACTGAGGACTGGTGGGGACCAGACAACCTGAAGACTGGTTTGAGTAGCAGATGAGAGCCTGGGAGGCAGCACACCATCTGGAAGCACAGAAAAAAGAAAAGCATGGATGAATTAGAGCAGAGAAAACTGTGGTGAACATATGTTGGATGGAATCAAAATGTTTCATAAACTGGAAAAACTGCTTCCAAGGATCAAAGACAATGTTAGCACGGTCCATTTGATTTAATATTTTCTGCACTGAACTCAAATTCCTTAATTTTTGAGTAAATTCTATATTCTGGGCAAAAAAGCAGCATGGTTGCCAGCTACTGAGTAAGTAAAAACATATTCTTACTGTCAATGTGTTATGTTTTGTTCAATAAGCAGCCATTATGCATTGTTTTTCAATTTATAATTACTTCTTTGTAATTACCCTCCTATTTTACTGTGTACATACATTCCTTTAATAAAAAAAAACATGATTTCAAATTAGTATTCCATTTATTTTTTTTCTTTCATTTTTTTTTTACTAAACTACAAGCATTTGCAGTCTATTGTGCATTTCTTTCTGTGAATAATTTGGCCCAAGGGTGAATGTAATGTTAACAAAGCACGTAAGAAGATCGCACCATGTGTCTGTAAATCTAGTCATTGTTAATATAGCTCATGTAAGAAGTATCAGCTAATAAGGCAGATAATGCATAGGAAGTTACTTATTATAATCATTTAATGTTCCTTCAGCTATAACAGTATACAGGTGCTCATAATGCAAAATCAGCACAGTACGAATGTGTTTTCTTTTTGAGGAAACAAAAATATTTCATTTAAATTTTCTGATAGAGTTAGACATAAGTGCATATGATAAGGCAAACTGCACATAAAATTAAAATTAATGTGAGTAACTACTGCAGTGCTTGAAAAACAGAAATAAGCCATGGAGATGTATTTAAATGTAATGTTAGATATAAACAGCGATGGTATAACTATTTCTCCAGTTTATAATTGTATGCCATTCCAAACAGAAGTTACAATTCAGGGAAACTTATAGTGCAGGACTGTGGGCACAGACATAGGGCACTTATCTCATTCATCTGCTACCTGAGTTGAAGTAGCACTTTGGATACCAGGGGATCAGTCAGGGAGATGAATGCCTGTTTGGAAGAAGGTTGGTTATCCTTCTGAGAGAGAGAGAGAGAGACAGAGAGTGAAATGAGGGTGCTACCAGAACATGCATTCTTCCTGATGGAGGCTAAGGACTAATTTCAAGTGTAAAGGGCATTAAGTGAGTGAACAAATAGTCTAGTGAAATGTCTTTTGGTGGATGGTGAATTTGAGGGAGCAGGTGCAACATTTTACTAAAAGAGATGAAAAGTGGGGAATACAAAAAAATGAAAGAAAGAAAAATAAAAAAAAAATCCAGGACCTAATGTAAATGATGGCTTCAAATTCTGCTTCACTCTCTTTGTTCCCATCTCTGATATTTCACAAAAAGATGACCAATAAGTTAAACAAATCCCTTTGGAAGCAAGCCCTGCTGCATTGTTTGATGTGAGATGGCAGGTGATAGTAATATTGCAATACAAATAAAGAGAAAAACAGAGGAAAGCACACTTCATGACCAAATAAACAACTCCATTTAATCAATGAGCAACCAGCTCCATTTAGTCAATGAGTTATCCTACTCTAACATGTTCCTGGGTTAGATAATACCATAAATAATAGTTTTCCTGATCTATTAATAAAACATTATTCTTCATTAAAGCAGCATAAAATATAAATGTGTAATTAACTGACATGTTTTACACTGCATAGAACAAGTGCACATATATGAACAGCCGAAGCACATGAACCTAACTGATAGAGATTTGAATATAAGGGTGGGGGAATATGTATGGCACTGCTCTTTGATTATACTAAGCATGGGAATGTGTACCTCAGCATGCATAACAGGGTTAATGCATTTAGGTACTGCACCTCTGTGTAGCATAGCTGTCCACTAAAACTGGATTACAGTGCAGTTAACTGATAATGTCTATTCAGAGAAATATAGCACCTGCAAAACAAACAAATACAGGACATCACTATGAAGTGAAAAAATGTAAAAATACAAAAGTAAAAGTGGCAAAATGATAGCTTGAATTGATCAAGGCTCATGTTCAACTAAAGTTACGTGAGTTAACTGTTGAGCTAGTATGAATTCTAATGAAGAACTAGTGGCCAGATTAAGTTAATGGGATTAATGACAATAATCTGCCTGCTTATTTTGGTTTGAGGCTTTTACTTGCCATTATGCAGTAAAAGATTCACCCTTAAATCCTCTTGCATGGCTGCATTGCTGATTAATGTCCTTTAGGTCATCCATCTGAATATCAAGATATGGGATTCCAAATGTCAACCTGACTGATACAAAATATGCAGAGTTTGACTGACTAAAACAGGGCAACTTTATTTTTTATGAGTTTCAAAGTCCCCCCACACACACCTTCTTATGCAGGTGGCTGTAACACTTGTACCTTGATACTGATAATAATTCACTCCCTCCAGGAGAAAAAATATTTTTCCTCAAATGAAGTGTTCATGTGCCAACAAAGGCAGTTTTGGTCAAGAACATTATTCAGTACATGGGTTTTCAGTCACATATCTGAAACAAGTTAGAGTGATGAAATTTATTAAGGTGTCATATGACTTCATAGAAAAATACATTTTGTATCAAAGGTGGTGGTAATTTAACCTCCAAATACATGACTGCCAGAAATCATGTTAGGAAAACAAACAAGGATGGTGACACAACACAAAACATGGGTATTTACCTCATGGGTAGTTATAGCATTATTTAGCTTGAGTTAACCTGTCCAAAAGAAATGTCTGCAGCTAAATGTTTTATTCATTTATTTTTTAAGCAAGTTCCTGAATAAATCTTTCTAACCCTTTCTCCAACATGACCCAATGCAGGCACAAAGAAAAAGGTAATTTTATTCATATCTATATCTATACATCTAGATATATAGCTAGATATAGCTATAGCAATTGATATAGATATATGACTCAATTGAAAAAGAATGAATGACCCGTATATCAACATTCATAAGGATGACCACAAGAACTCAGCTTTGCAAATCCTGGCACTGTACTACTCGAGCTGAGCAAAAATCTTGGCACATGCAAAACAAACTTATAAAAAATAGCTTTAAATATCATTTTTTGCAGGGGCAAGCACCCTCCCCCAAATCATCTATGTGCTCCCCACACCCTCTGCTAATTATATAAACTAACTCTGAGATTGCACAATCTCAGGGAAAGGGCTTATTTCCCTAACCCAAAAATTATGGGATCTCACACAACAATTGATCATCTATGTAGATGAAAAATGTTTTGTTAAGGAAAGAGTATTTTGCAATATAATGTGTAAGGTTTGGGTTACAGACAGGCATATGGTTAGGATTAGTATTAAGGTTACCACACATAAGTGTAGGGCAGCTCACTCCACCACTCTAACTCATATTTGCTAACCCTGACATTCACTCTGATCCTAACCTCAATACTGCATATTATATTACAAAGCACCCTTTCCAAGCTGTACCGATAAACAAGAAACATACACACACTACGCACTACAAACATATAGTCTGTAAGTGTAATATATTTATTACCATCCTTAGCCATTACTCTAACCCTAACCCACAAACACAAATTCATAGGCACACATCTTAAACTCTGAAATGTTTTGTCCAGGGATTCATTAACAATTGTGTAGACACCATGCTACGTCTACAAAATGTGAGTGTGTTAGCACAATAAGCAGCATAGCTGATTGAATATGCATGCTGTTCATTGTACTTACATAGTTCCACCAATAGTGTTCATGGCCATGGAAAGGTTCTTGCATGCACCAGCACACAATGTAAACAAAACGGATCAGATATAGACAATGCTCAGATATGAGCATAGCTCACATATATTAAGGACAAGTACAGGGAAACAATACAGAAAGAGTGGAAGTGAAATGGGGGAATTGTTACAAAAAGATGTGTTATAATGATGTAGTAAAGTGAGAGAGGGAAGATGTTTAATGCATACTCATATCCCATAGGCAACTGTAATGAAAGTGTATAAGAAGCATTTCTGACATAACATCTACATAACTGATGGAATGATAATTAACATGAATGTCAATCCAGTAGTTATGAACATAAATAATAAACATGCTGATAAAGGATGTGATAGGGACATAAATTTGCAATGTAACAAAGGGGAGTGAAAATGTGAGGGTCTATATCAGATTGTCGAATGATGACAACTTCGAAGCTTCAAACTTCGAACTTCATAGTTCAAAGTCTAAAAATGTGGAATGTAAAAAAAAACACTCAAAACCCAAAAAAACAAAAAAACAAAAAAAAAAAGCTCTGTTTAGGGGGTCAAGCCCCCTGCACCCCCCCCCACTACTTAAATATACCAACTCCAAGATCGCACTACAGTGCAGTAAAGGGAAATCTTCCCTTCCCACAGTCTATGGTGATCTCCATTATACGTTTCAACATTTTTGCACTTCGAACTTTCAAGTTCCAAGTTTAGTGCTTCAAACTTGTCAGCATTTGACATTATGATATAGACCCAAAATGTAATATACATGTTCATTAAATGCTGACTTGAGATGACAGTTAGCGAGGACAGAAAATATATTATAGATGAATGCAAGAAATCAGTATTTCATAAAGGAATGTATATATAGGGAATTGTATGCAAGCTGATAGCACCTCTCTATTATCCATCTCACCGAGTATACACAAGAAAAAAGGTCTTACAGCAGTAATGTCAAGGTAACTCATAAAAGGATATGTTTATGCAAAGAAATATCAGAGGCACCAATAGGAAAGGGGTTTTTCACCTATGAGCATGTAATTGACAAGCAAATGTTGTATGGGTAGGTAAATGCTACATGCCGATCTAGTAACAAACAACATAAATAAGTGATCAGTGATAAGACAGAGTGGACGACATATCGAGTTTTGCCATTGTTGATTTGCAGACATATCTGATAAGTAATAATGGGTATGCTCACATGCAATTACAGGGAACAGTAACAGAACACAATTCAAGAGCAGCAACACAATAGAAGTTGTTGTAACAGAGGACCTATCACAATTTTGATGGTCTTGTTGCATACCATACAGTAAGAAACATTTATGGAACTACACATATGCCATCAAGCATGGTATTATGATGAAAACAACTGCAATATTAAACACATGTCTGGAGAAAGACATGTAATAAACAGCATCATTATCTTAGGAATAGGTAATGCATATGAGCAAGGAATGTTCAAAGAAACTTTTGTATCATGTCATTTTAGGATGCATGGCAATCATAGGTGCCATAGACACACACATAGCAGGCAATACATGATATAACACAGGATGAATGCACTATGGTAGAAATGTCAGTACGGTTGTGACATATGTGATTATATGAAGACATTACATCATGTTTTTCCTGAAAGGGATATGTGTGTCTATAATTGCTTTAGTACATCAACAAGAGACAGTATGTGGTATCATTCCCTCATGCCATAGGATAACACATCCTACATAAGTTATGTAAGGAACATGAAAGCAAATGTCATCATTAATCTGAATAAAAGCATTGCTATGTGGCAAATTGTCATAGCTTTTAGTAAGACAGATCAACATCTATATGTTTACAAAGTAAATGTGCTTGACAACAGTGTTAGTGACTTGTCTAGTCACAGTAATACTGACACAAAGTGGTCTGAGCAGTAAAGGATGGATTTCAAATAACTACCCAAGATCACAAGCAAAACATCATTGAATTGAATTGTACGTGCCACACAATCATGTTCAGGTACAAATGAGATAGTACACAGTTAAATGGATGACATCTCCACTGTTTATCAGCTGGATGATTATGTTCAAAAGTATTGAAGTACATGATACTGTACAGCCACACATCATATAGTCTTTGCAAAGTAGTTTACACAGTATAAGGGTAAAAGACACATTCACAGCTGGACTCCAACAACCTACATATGTAGTTACATAATATACAAAGCACACTATCAAAGTCACACAACACATAAGAATGTGCACTCCAAGTGTGACATACTGCAGATATGCTAGCAGTATGTAATCATTGTGTGGACAAAAAGTTACTTTCCCTGGTGGTGCTACGATATGCTAGTGTCAGAGTGCCACTGTAAGTCAAGTGCTTAATTAGAAGGATACCTAAAGGTGGTTGCCAGCAGTATATGACAGTAATAACTGTCCCTATGGAAGCAGTGATGGGGTCAAACCACCTACCTATCCACTTACACCATCTATACAGCACATTATCAGCAGCCAGTGCCACAGGAGAATAATTACTACCATTGAGTCATACAGCATCTATGAAGGAATGACATCAGTAGTGTATTGCTGAGGAGATGTATCTGGTAACATTATTTTACAGCCAATCAGGGCTTGTAAAAGTTACCACTACAAATGTGTGTAAAACAATTTGGACTCCATTGGCAGTCATACTTGTAGATGTCAAATACTGCTGTAGTCAAGCATTCTACCTATCTAGTTACACATTATAGAGCACAGTGTCAGACCTGCAAGCACCACAGGGGAATTCTGACATTCAGATAGCTTCAGTTCACTTGCAAAACAATGCCCTCATCAGTGTGTTGAATCAGGAGTGTAGGCAGCCAATATAATGCTGTAATTTTGTGTTCTTATAGATGCCACACAAAACAGCTGCCATTTGAAGAATGGAAACATATCCCCCACACCCCACTAAACAAATGTTTGCATAACTTTTCCTATAAAAACATTAAATGGATACTTTACAGCCCATGACACCATTATTGATTGATGTGTTTGGTGTATTTGAAGCATTGATTTACAATTTTGTGGACATAGTATTGCCTAAAAGAGCAACGTTTTCTGTATGTAATACATAGAAAATTGTAATCATTACAAGACAGACGGTATGTATAGATACACCCTTGTGTTGCTATGCAGTTGTGAATGTGAAAGATGGGTTTAGGGGATGGTGCAGCCATCTATGATTTTAAAATATTTATCCAAAGTACAGGCTGATTGAGCACATGCTCACCTAATTTTAAACACCCACCTACACACACAGGATTTCCAGGGGGAGTATTGAACCTCCCACCTATCTAGTTACAATCTACACAGTTTAATCTAGAGAGCACTGTACAAGTTGCAAGCACCACAGGAACAATCAAACTCTTAAGAAGCAAAAGCACACCTTTGTCAGGATGACCTCATCAGTGTGCGTCATGCAAGATGTTTCCTGTAAAAATTGGTATAAGTGAGTGGTGTGAGCATTTAAATGCATCCTCTTCAGGGGAAAAGGGGAAAGCAACAAGCATTACATACACACATACAAGTCTTTCATGGTAGATATTGAACCTCCTACCTATCTAGTTGTACAATCTACAGAACACTGTACTAGATGCAAACCCAACAGGAAAAGTCTGACTTTTAGGGAGAAAAAGTACACTTTTGTCACTGTGATCTCATCAGTGTGCTTCAGAGAGGATGATTCTGTAACATTTGCAAAAGGGAAGTTGTGTGAACAGTTAAATGTATTATTCTCAAGAGTAGTGGATATATCACCAAGTGATACACACAGTCTCACACACACACACAAAGGTCTTCCATATTGGGCATCAAATCTCCTTTTAAACAATACATAATGCAGAAGACAATGTAATAATCGCAAGGGCTACAGGAGATGACAAACAATACTTCTGTGAAATTGAACACTGGAATATTTCTGAAAAGAAATGCTTAGAAGATATGTCACTGTGCATCACAGGTTATGCAACAAATGCATATGCATGCACAGGACATTGTAGCATCACTATGATTGTCGCATGTAATTACATGCTTTTATAATGAAACGTGGATACTTTCCATACTGCACATTGTGCTGCTGTGAGGGATGTTGACATGTTTCACATAATGGGCTGACATACACACTGACTGTTGCACACTGGTGGATTATCAATCAAATATTGCTGTGACTTCATGTCAGGATGATTGCACACTTGTATTGTGTCATACTTGGACTATGTGCATTGGCAAGACAAACAGTCAAGTCATGCACTGGACAATGACCTGCAGAATGACAGTGATAGATTTTGTGGAAACCTTGTATGTGTGCATGCTTGTGTAATGCTTGCTGCTGTCTGCATTCATCCATGCAAAGGTTGCATGTAAATAAGTGCACAGCTCCCTTGTAATAACTTTTACAGTGACATCCTCTCTGAAACACACAAATGAGGTCATTCGGAAAAGAGTGCAATCTCTTCCATATGACTCAGACTTCTTCTGTAGCACTTGCAAAACTTACATTATTCTCTAGATTGTGCAAGCTAAATAGGTAGGTCAATACCCAATGTGATAAACTGTGTGTGTGTGTGTGTGTGTGTGTGTGTGTGTGTGTGTGTGTGTGTGTGTGTGTGTGTGTGTGTGTGTGCGTGTGTGTGCAGTTGTTTAGAGTTTGGTCAGCATATGCACATTTAGTCCATACTCTGAATAAATTTTCAAACCCAGAAATTACTACACCATTCCCTAAGGCCACCATTTACATCCACAACTTCGTTGCTACACAATAGTGTAGCTATGCATAATGTTTGTCATGTAATAAATACTATTTTCTATGCATTATGTAAAGGAAGCGCTGCTTATTTAGGCAGTGCTATGTCCACCAATGTTTACTTTAATGCTTAAAATAACAGTACCATGGGTGGAAAGAGAGACATTTAATGTTTTTAGAGTGGAAGTCATTCAAACATTTTTAAGTGGGGAGGGATGATCATTTCCATCCTTCATGTCAGGTTTTGTGTGGCATCAGTGAGAGCACACAAGTACACAATTATTATGTCTGCATACACCAGTGGTTCAACACACTGATGCGGTCATTGTATTTTGCAAGTGAACAAAATCTATTTTAATGTTATACTTCTACTGTGGAACCTGCATGCATGAAAGTATTATCAATAATGTGTAAATAGCTAGGTAGGAGGTTTGAGTACAGCAGTGCTTAACTACTGCAAGTGTGACTACCGATGCAGTCATGTTTTTCTTACACACTTATGTAGTGGCAACTTTTACAAGCCCTGATTGGGTGTAAAAATAATTTACCAGATAAACTTCTCAGCAATACATTGCTGATGTCATTCCTTCATAGATGTTTTCTGTCACAATCATATTCAGTATTCTCCTGAGGCACTGACTGCTGATAATGTGCTTTATAGATGTTGCAAGTGGACAGGTGAGTGGTTTGATTCCATCACTGCTTCAATAGTATGACAATTATTACTGTCATACGACAGTGGCTACCTCTTAACCATCTTTATATATGCATTTAATTATGGGACAGAATTACAGTGGCACTCTGTGACACTAGCAATTCATAGTATCCCCAAGGAGAATTAACGTTTTGTCTACACAGTGGCTACATTCTGCTAACCTGTATTTGGCATGCTTATTCTCCTGGGTTGCATGTCTTTGATAGTCTGCTTTGTACATGATGCAACAACATATATAGGATACTGCAGTCCACCTGTGGGTGTATCTTTCCTACTCATAATTTGTATACATGCCTGCAAATACATATGTGATGTATAACTGTACAGTGCTATTGTACACTTGGATGCTTTTTATCATAACCATTCAGATTATAGACAGTGCTGATGTCATCCATTTAACTGTGCACTGTCTCAATTGTATTTCAATATGGTCATGTGGTGCTTGCATTTCAGGCACAGACATTTAGCTTGTGATCTTGGGTAGTTGCTTGACATGTAGCCATTAGTGGTCAGACTACATTGTGGCAGTGTTATTGTGATAGTACATGTCACTAACAGTGTTGTCATGTAAATTAACTTTGTACACATACAGATGTTGGTCTAATTTACTGAGATCACTGACAGTTTGCCACACAGCAATGCTTTTATTAAGAGAAATGATGACATTGGTTTCAGTGTTCCTCACATTACATATGTAGTATTATCCTCTGGCATGGGGAAATGAGACAACATGCTGTCTACTGACGTGTTACAGCAATCACAGGCACACATATCCCTTGCAGGAAGTACATGATGTCATTGCTTTACATAACCACATATGTCATAACACTTATAATGACATTTTTACATTTGTGCATTTATCCTGGGAAATTTCCATGTATTATCTGTTTAATGCTTATATGTTCAACATTCACATTCAATGTCTGGTAGCATTGTTAGACCTTGATACCGTAATGCATGACTGACATGTACTACAGTAATAATGTGTTCATTGCCATTGTGATGGACCTCCACGATCCCTTTCATTCCAGATTTTGTTTACCAGATACACAGATGATATAATAATTTAGCATAGGTAGTTTGTCATACTAGTTGTACAAATTCTACTGTGGTGCTTGTGGTTTATGCAGATGTCATTAGTCAACCAAGTCACATCACTTGTGTTCAATTCCTGACATGGGCAAGATTTTTAAATGTAATGTTGTTTTTAAAAAAAAATCAAATCTACTTATTGTTATCCATTTTTATGTTGGACAATGATATATCATCAAAGGTTCTAATTGCCTGGCACAGAAATGTTTATTCTGGGCATGCCATACTGTAAGTCATCCTGTGGCATGTGCATTGACAACTGACATTTATAGCATACCTAAACAGGTACACTGTGTTCAATTTTGGGACATGGTGTGCACTACATGATGGAGACAGCTTCCCTGTCAAAGGCAACCAGTAATATTGTAATGCTCAGTGTTGTGTGGACATTAACATGTATAGCTAATGTCTGGCATTCTCACTAACTCTGTTCATATTATGTCCATATTTCTTGTGATGATACACACATTTGATTCAGTAATTTGTGACAGCTTCATTGCTATCTGATGTGGCACAGGCAGTCAATACAGGGGTCTGAGGAGCACCTTGTATAACAGGCAAGGGTTTGAATCTATTAATCTGTTTGTCAGACCAGAGTGGCTTATACACATTCATGGGCCAGTTTTTCTTGATTTATCATAACATGTGGGTTGCCAGTACACCCTATATGGTATGATTGTGCTGTCCACCCTTCTGGAGTGTTCTCTTTTACATGACTAACATGCATGTGTCTGTGGCACCCTGGATTGTTGTGTATCTCTCTGATATCTTTTTGGGCTTGGGATATCTAACATGTCATGACATGATGCAAATATAAATATAATAACAGCATCACCGCCACCCTCCTTTCTTTTACAAATACCATATTCCAAAATAGGAACAACAACAGGCTATCTTCAGCCCTCTTTCTAGATCTGTCGAAGGCGTTTGATATGGTCAACCACAAATTACTCATCCATTCCCTAAAATCCATCTCCCTAGATAACCATGCTTTTCAGTGGTTCCTATCCTATCTGAATGGCAGAGCAAACTGTCCACCCTGCTACCTCTCATGCTTGGTGTCCCTCAGGGCTCTATTCTAGGTCCTCTATTCTTTTCTATCTTTATCACCAATCTTGATAGTGCCATCCCTTATGCAACATGCATTGAATATGCAGACGATTCTACCCTGATCTGTATGGCCTCCCTCTCTTTAGACCTGCAAATCTTAACACAAAACGCATTTTAATCAATTAATTAAAGAATTTCAATTTCATGATAAAATTTTGTTATCAAACTACTGGGAAGAGAAAATCTTACTGACAGATAGAAGTAATATGTTAAAAGCAATTGACTTGACCATCAAATCTACTTCTCTTCAAAAATTAATATATACCCAGTTGATGATTTGGAACAATGCATATTATACACGTCTTACCCTGCATAAATTTAATCCCAAAAATTCACCAACTTGTCCATACTGTAAGAATCAACCAGCTGATCTTCTTCATATGTTCTGGAGTTGTAAATGTATTTTCAAACTTTGGAATTCCCTTAAGATCCAACTTCAAAAGGTGAGTTACCAGAGTACAACGTTATCATGGAAATTTATGATTCTGCATATTCCCCGAGAGAGATCCCTAAATCACAAATTATTATATATATTAATATTTTTCTATTAATGAAGCTTTATATAGCTTCAAATTGGTTAGACCCATCTAAAACTTCATGGCAGAACTTTAGAGTTCTAGCTACAAAACATATATTGGCTCATAAATTACTATTAAACCCACAAAATAAAAATGTTAATAATCCAAAAATTTGGGAACAGATTTTTAATATTATACTAGCATAGTATTTTCAACTTGGAAATATTAATAATTATTTATGTGTGTGGAGAGAATTTAGTAATCAACTGTCTATTACTTGCATTTATTCTTATGCTTTTTATATTTAACTGTATTACATGGAAGCATTCTTGTAAATATTGTATATAGAGTGTGGTTATTAGTGATATTAGTTAATGCTTGATTTGTGAATATATGTTATTTTTGTTCTTATTTGTGTTTGAAAATAATATAACAATAAAGATTTATTATGGAAAAAAAAACAAAACGCATTTTAACACAGTTGAAAATTGGCTCTCTAATCACAGTCTGCTGTTAAATCCCAACAAAACTAAACTGCTCCTCTTTACCCCCACCAGTAGATCCACCCCATTTTCCTTCTCCATAATATCCAACAATGGTGCCTCTATCTCCCCAGATGACCATACTAAGCTTTTAGGGGGAGTAGTGGACAATAATCTCAAATTTGATCTGAATATCAATAAAACTATAAAAAACATTAATAAGAAGCTTGGCTCATTATATAGAAGCAAACCTTTTCTATCTCCATTAGCTAGGACTGCAATTGCCCATTCACACCTACTCTCTACCCTTCTATATGCCTTCCCTATGCTCTCCAATTTGAGCAAAACTGAACTTAGTAAGCTCTCTCAATGTTACAACCATATTGCCAGACTTGCCATAGCCTCAACATATAGGACACATCACTGTCAAAACCTCAGTCTTCTCGGGTGGCTAGAGCAGCCTAGCCTACTTCTGTTCAATCAGCTTATAGTAACACACAAAATTCTGTACCAACCTGAAAGTACTCCGGCACTCAAAAATATCATAAAGCCATACAGTAATTCAAGGCAATTACAATCATCCAATAAACTGCTGGTCCAAACCTGCAAAGCCATTAACTCAGCCAGTGACTCCCTGTTTGCCAACGTCATTGGCAAAACTTGGAATTCACTTCCATCTAACCTTACCCTAGAGCCTTCTTTAAGTCTCTTCAAAAAAGGCCTCAAACAGTATTTTAAAGAGCACTGGCTTTGTCCCTGTACTAACCCTGATTAATCACTACTTATTCAATTCCTTATTTAACTTAATATTGTAGGCATCTCTTCCTCACAATAGCTTGTTGCAACCTGTTGTTTTTGTATACTACTACACACTGTGTATATTATGAGTACCTAGTAGAGGGCTTTGTAAATATGTTTGACTCATATCTGTTATGTTCTGTCTGTGTTATCTTGAGCTTTTCTCCCTGGGCCTCCGCTGAAAATGGACATATATCCAGTCGGACTATCCCGGTCAACAAATGTAAAATAAATAAATAAATCATAGGTCATTCCTTGCTCATATGCATTACCTATTCACAAGATAATTATGCCCTGTATTGCATGTCATCCTCCAGACTTGTGTTTAATACTTCTTTTGTTTCCATCACAATGTATGGCTTACTGACAGATGTGTGATCCATAAATCTGTCTATGTATATGGAATGCAGGCTGACCATCACAGGATCTTATTGATTCTCCACTGCAACACTTACTATTGTATTGCTGATACTGCATTGCTGTTTTGTTACTGTTCCCTGTAATTCCATATGAGCATGCCCAACGTTAGCATGTCAGACATGCTTGCAAGTCAGTAAAGGCAACAGTGGGCTCCTGACATGTCATCCACTCAGTCCTGAGATGATACACTTGCATAAACATACACTGATTGCCCATCTATTGCATGCTCATAGGTGATGAACCTTTTTCTTAATGGTTTCACAGTAATATCTTTGCATAGACATGTTAATTTCCAAGTTGTTTAACATTACAGCTATAATGTCTTTTTGTTCTCCATTGATGCTGTCAGCTTTCATACATCAAGTCCCTGTATATACATCCTTGTAAGCTATGAATACATTCTATGCATTTACCCCATAATGTATCTTCCATCCATGAGAATCTTTATCTGATGTCAACCACTTAATTAACATGTACATTACAGTTACAATCCCCTTTGTTAAAATGAAGCTTTATTTCTCTTTCCACATGCTTTATCAGCATGTCTGTTATTATTTATGTGTGTACACATGAGATTGACATTCACAGTAATTATAATTATTTCAGTCTAGCAGGTTTTATGTTCATAATGCTTCTTATACACTTTCATCACATTGGCCTAAGAGATATGAGTGCACTTTAAACATTTTCGCTCTGCAACATTACTATTCCCCCATTTCACTTCCCCTCATTCTGTATTGTATCCCCATAATGTCCCCAGGGAAGTAAATAGTGGGAAGAAATATACAGGGAATTGTTATGGCTAGGCTTGTATAGGCCCTAGGGCCGATAGCCTAGTACCAATCTATGAACCTAAGAACCATACTTACCCTTAATATGTGTGGGTTATAGCGATTTCTCATATCTGAGCACTGCCTATATACAATCATTTTAGTTTACATTGTGTGCTGCTGCTGCATGGAAGCACTTTTTCGTGGCCATGAGCACTATTTCTGGCCATGGAAAGGTGATTGCATCTGTGTAGGCAGGATGAGCAGCATGCGTATTCGATTTGCACTGATGCTAGTTGCGCTAACATGCTTACTTCTTGTAGGCACTGCGCGGTATCTAAATGACTGTTAATGAATCCCAGGGATGGTAAATTCTTTTAATGAATCTAACTGTCTAATAAAATGATGACTAAAAATGAAGGTCTTAAACTTCATCATTTAGAATGAAGGCATATTGACTTTGGGAGCCCTAGGCCTAGGAGACTTTTTATAAAACACATGAAGGTACTTGAATATTTCTTCATGCTATGGAGATCCAAAGAAAGAAGAACTGCTAGAAAGCACCCATGCATAGGATCATAGGAAGTTACTAATGGCCCTAGAGCGCTTACAAGCCTAGCCAAGTTCTATCCTTATTTGTGTGTTTGCATCCATTTTGAATAAAAACATAATAAAAAAGTAGATAATATTGTTACTTTTGCTTCACCTCCTTATTTGAGAGGGATCAGCACCACTGTTTTGTTTGTATCCTAATAAAACATTTGGTACTTACGTATTATCGCAACCAGATTTCTGAAGTGCCATAATTTGTACAGTTTTCATGAAACGAGGTCTGTAAACCTAAGAAGGGGTGTGCCAACTGTTAAGTATTATTCTGTCAGATAGTTCTTTACATAGGAAGAGAAATAACGACAGCATTCCTCTTCCCTGATAGCATCCTTTCCTGATGTACTGACATGACTGCTGCTTATTACTCGTCCGTAATGTTACAAGTCATGAAAGCCTGCACATTCCCAACAAGACAAGCAGCCCATTTCAAAGCCCTTTCCATGGCCACACCATAATCTATGATAGTTACATTTTGGACAGATTTCAGTGAATCCCTAAGCATGTACAGGACCTCTTGTTAGTACAGTAACTGAGTGTTGTGAGTGAAGAAGTTCAGAATTGCACAAGTATCTCTGTGAAGCAGGCTAAGGTGTAACACCCCTCGTACAGGAGTTCCACAGGGGAGAAAGGCAGCACTCCTTGAGAAATCACTGAGCCATTACTTACTCTTCCTTACACGTACTTTGGCTTTTGATGAGTACTGGCCATGAAAAGTTTGTGTGTATTTCGTGAGTCACTTTCTCTTTGCTAACATTGTAATGAGGACTGCAGCAATTGTAAAGTGATGTGCCACTGTGGAGTCACAGAAGACATGAGGCGTGTCAACCAGAAGTACAAAATTTCATCATTATTCCTCTTCTTGACTCATACCCACCATGACAGAGTACTACTTCTTTGCAGAGCCCTTTTTAGGTTAAGCAACCTGTTTTCACACAAACATAATGAATTATGGCACTTTGGAACTCTGGTTGTGATAATACATAAGTACCAAACAATAAACATTTATTATACCAACTGATGTACTATGTTGCATTTCTGTATACCACATTGGAGGATGCAGTGGGCATATTTTTGGAACTCTTTTATGCTAAAAGGGTCCATATTTTTTAACTTTCTATACCTATACTAAATCTTTGACCACATTTTCCTCACCTGGAAAGCAAGTAGAACTGTCTAAGCAAATTTAGCCTACCTAATGGAAAAGCAGTCCTACGGTGTTGCTGTGATTTTCTGTATGGATTGCACCTATATTTGCATTTCCACAGGATGATGGCCCTTAAACAGTTCCTGCAAACCATTGCTGCTGTGTCAGAGGAATGGTTCCAGTTGCCAAAGTCATGGCAACACCAAAGACAGTTCCACAAAAGAAATGGCTGACTGGAAAGGAAGACCTTGAGTTGTTCCTCACAGTCTTAGGGCAGTGCAGTCCCCAGGAAGGATGGCAACAAAATCTCTACCTCTCAGCTCAGTTAACTGAGGATCCTTAAAAAGTCTTCATGGACATGTTACAGACTGCATATCATGACTGTAAGAAGGCATTGTGTTATACTGTTAGTCAAATGCCTCTGGGACATACATTACAAGTTTTATAGCTTGACATTTTTCTTAACAAAATTATAAGATTTTAATTGCATGACCTGAAACATATACAAACATTGTGGATAAATCTCAAGGGTCAATAAATTAAAAGTAAAATGACAGAAATGATCACTATTGATAACGCTAAAAGAACTTTGTTTACTAATTTATGACAGTTGGTATTTCAAAATGACACAAAGTCAGTGTGCCAAGCAGTCACAGCCCTTAAGGCTGAATAACACACCTGATACTCTTGTAATAGGTGACTCTATTGTCAGACACACTGACGTCCCGCTCACCAGGCTGAATAAAGAGAAGGTCACAGTGAGCTGCCTGTCGGGCGCTAGGATCCGCCACATAACGCAAGCACTCAGGTCACTCCAAAGCAAATATAAATAGGACTCAGTCATTGTACATGCTGGCGTGAATGACCTGAGATGTACCTCCCTCGACTACATGAAAAGAGACATAGAGGAGCTCTCTGATCATGTAGCCCAGGCCGGTATGACCCTGACCTTGAGCAGCATCTTACCCTCACCTAGAATGATGCCACAGTATAAAGACAAAATGATTGATTTTAACAATTGGCTAAAATTTTGGTGTCATTCAAAGGGGATCCAGTGTCTGTCAGCCTGGGATGACATGCTCGACAAGCCACATTGCTTCGCTAGGGACGGCTTGCACCTGTCACCCCTGGGCTTTCGGATATTGGCAAAGGCTCTTGCCACCCCCATAGTGCCTTTTTTAGGCAAGGCTCAAAAGTCAAACCCACCTCCATAGACAGCACAAGGAACAAGAAACTAAGGGTAATGCTGCTAAACGCCAGAAGTCTTAACCTCAAGATGCATGCACTCGAAGCTCTCCTCAGTATGGAGAACATCGATATCTGTGCAGTGACAGAAACCTGGTTCAAGGCTCCAGAGAGCACCCCAGCACTACCAGGTTATACCTCATATCATGCTTTTCGGCCCCAAAACCCGGACCGAACCACAAAAGGAGGGGGAGTTTCCATATTTATCAAGGATATCCACACCTCCAGGTTAGTGGCATTGCACAAAGTATCGGAGACCATCCATCTGCAACTGACAGTGGGCAAGACTGCTTTTCAGTTTATAGCATCCTACAGACCACCCTCTCAAAGTCAGGAATCCCACTCGGCTTTCCTGAAAACATTGGAGAACATGAAGATCTCTCCGAACACCATTATATTGGGCGGCTTCAACTACCCAAACATAGACTGGGAGCATTACACAAGCCCCAGCACCTTAACCCAAAGGTTCCTGGAATTTATAAACTCAAATGCTATGGAAAAACTAGTCACCACTCCCACAAGAGGGGAAAACATACTAGACCTGATCATTACCAACATGGGGACTCTATGCTCCATTCCAGAAGTATATCCCTCATTGGTAAGATCAGACCATAAATTCATTTCACTGGATATCCACATCCCGACCCCACCCCCAGCCCAGAAAACCACAGTGAAAAACTTCTCAAAAGCGAACTTCACACTTCTCAAAACCGAAGTGGAATCCTTCAAGGCCCCAGGGCCAGTGGAAACTATGGCCCAAACTGCAGAATCCTATATAAACGCATTCTACGGACATCTCCAGGAATGCATGGATCATGCTATCCCAAACAAAATCAAGACCCAATCAACCAAAGGCAGGCGTCCAGTCTGGTGGACCCCAGCCATAAATAAACTGTACAACAGAAAGAGGAAGCTACTACATTATAGAGTAAAATCCTTAAAAGCGAAGGCATCTCTGATCAGTACTAGCAAAAAATTACGATCCCTCATAAAATCCTCCAAGGCCAGCTTCGAGAGAAAAATTGCACAGGACACTAAAGACAATCATAAGGCTTTTTTCAGTTATGTTAGGAACCTGGGATGCAACTCCCAGACATGTTCTGAGTTGATTCTAAGCAACAAAAAATACACTGAACCCATAGACATTGCCAATATCCTGGCAGACAGATTCAGTGCAAACTTCTCTATCCCCTCCCCCCCAAAAGAGCAAGTATCTATCCTGGCAGAGTGCAGCCTCCCAAACATCTCTGATGCTCAGGTGAAGGCCACCCTCTCCAAAGCAAAAAACACTGCTTCCATGAGACCAGATGGCGTCCCGGGTTGCGTCCTACATGAACTCCAAGAAGAACTAATCCCTCAAGTAAAACTGCTGTAGAATCTCAGCCTCACTACAGGATATGTGCTCAAAGAATGGCGTACAGCAACAGTGGTCCCACTCCACAAAGGTGGTGCTTCTGCGGACCCTGGAAACTATCGCCCCATAAGCCTGACTAGCCTAGTCTGCAAGGCTATGGAGAGGATCATCATGGAACTCATAAACAAAGACATTGGGGACCTACAGACACTAGATCCTACCCAATTTGGCTTCGTCAAGGGCAGATCCTGCCTTTTGAACCTGGTTGACTTCTTCGAAACAGTCACCAAGGACATAGATGAAGGTAAGGTAGTCCACACAGCCTATCTGGACCTTGCAAAGGCATTTGACACAATACCCCACTCGGGCATCATAGATAAGCTATCCAGCCTAAATATAAACCCCTATGTCACAAGATGGGTCTCAAACTGGCTCAAAGACAGAACCCACAGAGTCAGAGTTGCTGTAGCCATGTCAGACTCGAAACCGGTCACAAGTGGCATCCCACAAGGTTCTGTCCTGGGACCTCTCTTGTTTGGTATTTACTTTTCTGAGGTACAGGCCAACGTGGGAAGACTATGGCTCACCAAGTTCGCAGATGACTGCAAACTGGGCGCCATAATCAACTCTCCAGCTGACACAAACATCCTTCAAAAAGTTCTCACAGAGACGGATAACTGGTGCCAGAGCCATGGTCTAAAGCTAAATGCAAAAAAGTGTATAGTCATACCCTTTGGCAAAAACAATGTGCCCACAAATTACCACATAGGTGGTAACCCATTAAGTACAGAGAAAGTAATTAGGGATCTGGGGACCCAACTTGATAGCAATCTCTCCTTTGACAACCACATTGCCAAAGTGGTTAGAAAGACCTTCTACATAGCCCACCTCATCATGAAAGGATTCACATCTAGATCAAGAGAGGTAATCGTGCCCCTTTATTCATCCCTCATCAGACCCATCATAGAATACAATGCCCCCTTTGGGATGTACCTTACCTGACACCTGCAGCAATTAGAAAGACCCCAAAAGTACCTCACCAGGAGGATCAAAGGACTCAAACAGATGCCATATGCTGCTCGGTTAAAAAAACTCCAGCTCTACTCAGTTGCATACCGCCTACTTCGAGGTGATCTATGCCTGACATATAAAGCTATATCCAACCCAGAATTAATGGACATGCTCCACCTCAGTAAATCTAAATCCCTTAGAGCCACACGCTCGAGGGACTTGAACCTCAGCACAGAAATAAATAGAACACGCTGGAGGGACAGATTCATAACCCAGAGGCTCCCTTCGCTCTGGAATAGGATTCCAATTCATGTTAGGCAGAGCACCTCACTGACTCTCTTCAAGAAGAATCTTGATGAGTGGATGGGGGATCATAGGTTTGTCCCAGGGATTACTTCCGTGTCACTATTAGACAGAGGCACAGTAAACTAAACTTTAAAAAGGGCACAGTATACTCAAATCAAGGGGTGGCGTAAGCCAAACACAATCGGGCTAGGCTTAAAAATGCCCCAGGGCAGATAGCCTAGTATGAACCTATGAACCTATGAACTTTAAGGATGCTGAAAATTGTATTGTACAAGTAGAGGGATTGTTATGCAGTGAAACTCTTTTTAAATCTAAATTGTATAAAGCTGTAGGAAATCATATCTGAAATTCTGGTCACAAACAGAAAAACATCAACAGTAGACATAACCTTTTAAATGTGAAAAAGGGGACATATAGTTGCATTTTGTAATAGGGATGGTAACGCTGCAAGTTCTTGTAAAATTTTTTACTACTTAAAAGTATGATACAAATGGTGATGTGCCAAAAAGTTGCGAATTGTCTGTGAGAATAATAAAGTCAGACTTTTGCTATTGTGCTACATAAAATTAAGTAAGTGAAATGCCTTAATTGGTTGCAGGGAGCTACAAGGATTACTAGATTCAAGCAGTAAAATCATTCTTATAAAGACACAGTATGTTTGAAAAAAGAAGGCCCTTACTAAAAAGAAAGTAAAGTCAACTGTATTCACAGAAACAGTATCCCGTTACTCAAAATTGGCATATAAACTGTGTCTGGGAAGTTACTTCATCCTGATGCTGTAGTTCCCAATTTAGCACATTTCTTAGAGAACATTTTCTCTGACTTTTAAGATTGGTGAAGGCAATTTATATGATAAGGAGTATGACCTATTATAAGGAACTTATAATGAAAAGCATCCACATTTAGAGGAGTTAAGAAAAGGATGTTTTTTACTGGTCTCTAGACAATGCCCCACTCACACACAGGCATTTGTTAACAGATGTTCATGGTTGTTATGTGGGAGTTATGGCATTTATTTATTTATTTATGTATGTATGCATGTATGTATGTATGTATGTATGTATATATGTATGTATGTATGTATGTATGTATGTATATATGTATGTATGTATGTATGTATATATGTATGTATGCATGTATGTATATATGTATGTATGTATGTATGTATGTATATATGTATGTATGTATGTATGTATATATGTATGTATGTATGTATATATGTATGTATGCATGTATGTATGTATGCATGTATGTATGTATGTATGTATGCATGTTTGTATGTATGCATGTATGTATGTATGTATGTATGTATGCATGTATGTATGTATGTATGCATGTATATATGTATGTATGTATGCATGTATGCATGTATGTATGTATGTATGCATGTATATATGTATGTATGTATGTATGTATGTATGCATGTATGTATGTATGTATGTATGTATGCATGTATATATGCATGTATGTATGTATGCATGTATGTATGCATGTTTGTATGTATGCATGTATGTATGTATGTATGTATGCATGTATGTATGTATGTATGCATGTATATATGTATGTATGTATGTATGTATGTATGCATGTATGTATGTATTTTAAATTTAACTGACCAAGTAAGCTGGACTGAATATCATTTTCATCTACAATTTAAGCCATAAGATGAAAATATTATATAGAAGATTCTAGTACAGACAACACAGAAATATATAGGTAACTGCATAAAACAGAATATAAACTGATACAGCTAACAAGAATATTTATAATTCTGATTTTACAGATGTAGTTTTAAGGTATTTTTGCTTGTCTTTGTGTTGCAAATTGTAGCAGTAGCCATTGAAATGAATGAAGTAAAACTGAAAGTGTGTTACTGTGTATCTGCATTACTTAAGTATAGCATATGTCTTTCATTATGTAGTCATTTTTTCAATGTTAGCTTTTTCTTCAATATGGTATAAAGGTTTCTCTTTTTCTTTTGTTTTGGCAAATGTACACTTTTTTCTCACTATTTTCAGATTTGCAATCACTGTATAGTCAATTGATTTCTCCATCCATCAACAATATATATTGTGGTTAATAATTTTTGTCGGTATATACTCTACACAGTATGTACTTTTTTTTGTCCAGGTTTGACAGAAAAGTGTCTGCTGGGTAGCACAATTACCCAATTGAAAAATCAAACAAATAAGTAAACAATTGGCTTAAACTGTCTACAGACATTGGTTTAGTAATGCATTTCCATAAGCGATGAAATGAAGACTCCTCCTACAGAATAGCTCTTCATTCACCTGGTTGATCTCTCATTTGCCTACTATTACAATCCTCTGCTTGTTATTCCACAGGTTAATAGCTGACTTATCCAGTACTCTATCTCTCTTTATAGACTTAGCTCTTGACATGAGTAACACATCTTAAAATGCAACAAATCTCTGTATAATTAGTACCTTTTTCACCCTCTCCATTTTCCACTACTGCCCTTTTCTGCCTCATCATTAGTTACCACAAGTCCACCTTATGACAGTTTCCTTCCCTCTTTGAAAGTAACATGAGCATTCTATCCAAATGACATTTTGCTCTAGGATCAGTTCTTTCTTTACCAAACTCTTTCTCTTTTCTCTGCTGCCTTACATGATCCCTCTAGTGATTGATTCCACTTCACCAGTACCAGCTTCACACCTGCTAGGCTCTGCCTGTCTTTTCATCTGCCGTGACTATTTTCTCCCATTACTCCATATTCCAGTCTTTCATCTGATTACCTCTTTCCCTGACTTGCTTTCTGCTGTCCATCTAAGTGTTCCCTCCATACTGCTGACACTCATGTACTGACTCCTTCCTGCCAGACCACACCTCTGGGGTTGTTTATGCTTGACTTTGCCCTACTTGTGATGCCTTTTATGTAGGCAAAATAGTGAGGCTGTTAGAGAAACAAACTCACAAGTATTTTATAGTACTTTTGTTATTTTGTTTTTTTTTCTATTAGAAAAAGCGAATAGATTTCCCAGAGGTGGTTAGTGGGGAAATACTCTTATGCTTAAAAAATTGGTGTGGAAAATTAAACTTAATACATGTATCATCCTTGGATTAAATGTCATGAGGGCCTCAAAGTTATAACAACAATTGATATTTAATAATCTGTTTCCTTAAAAACAGCTATAATTATGCTTGAAAAACAATGTTTGTATACTTTTTTCTGGTGATTCAGAAACCCTGTATCCATGACTGTATCTAGCCAGTTTTATTTACACTGCATGCATGACTAGCAGTTCCTTGTCATGGGCACAGGACAGACCCACTTCCAAGTTCTGTTAGAGTACTTTGTTGTTAGATTAAAGTATGAGCAACCAAGGTAAACATTGAAACTGCATGAGCACCTCTGGTAACCATTGTTAATCCACTCACATAGAACTGGAAAACTACATTGAAAATGTATCGATGTAACTTGTGATTTGTAAGTGTGGAGTGAAGAGGTTTTATTAGAGTAATAGAAACCACAGAAATGGATAGAAGAGTGTAAAGGGAAGTGCCCACTAAAGCTGGGCTGTAAAACAAAATGGAAAGGGTGTATGACAATACTTGAGTGTAGGATTATGTGAAACATAGACAGGAGAGGTGGGATACAGTAAAGTAGCATGAAGAACCAAACTTCACCATTCCTGATAATATCAGCGCTTGATCTTTGTACCTATACTGTAATGTGAATGTCATTAAAAAATTTAAAAAAAATATGAAGCCCTGAGGGGAACTGATACATTAGTTCAGTCCACTTGCATTGTATCTACAGTTCCTTGACACGGTCATGCAAAGAAGCTCTCACAGTGAAGGTCTTAAAACCATTTTAGGGAAATGCAAGACATTTGCAGACTGATAGCAAGAAAAAAGATTGACCTCAAGGGATTTGATCACATGCCTTTATTAGTGATGTTTTTGATATCAGCACATTAGCAAAAGAAGCCACAGAAGCATGTATAATGAATGCATTCAAAAACACATATTTCAGGGGAATGTAGCATATCTACAGACTGAAAACTAAACATAGCAAGACAGTTTATAACCCTCAGGGCAACAGAATCTGCCATCCAGTACATTGGTACTGTACAAATCACTTCATGTGTACAGTGAACCATGGAAGCAGTTAGACTAAAGGAATTAACTTTACCTTTTATCATATTTCCATGTTGCCGCTTATTGGCACTCAGCTCAGTTCTGTGAACAATGGCAATATCTATAATTAATGATATGGACTAAACTTCCTTTTAGACACAGCATAAGAAGTGCCATTATTCGAAGGTTGTATATGGGTGTTTTGACATTGCTCTCTGTGACCCATCACACAATGTTTGACCACAGGATAATTTTGTTTTCTCTGACTTTTTTTTGGCAAGTGTGTGATGTGTTTATTTTTACCAGATTCAAGGCTGGAAATGGGAGTAGACAACACAAATTATAAAAGAAAGCAAGGAGAGAGAATAACATAAGATATGCCAATATGGAATGAGAGGATTGAGGTGGGGTAGAAGCCCTCCTCTCATATTGTTTGTACAATAACCCTGGGCAAAACTGAAAATAAATGTTATAAAGTACCAAAATCCATGCAGTATACAAAAAAATTACAATGGAAAATTGGATGGTGGCATACAGTGGCAAGTTATTTAGATATGTAAAAGCTGTTAGACTTAAGGTACTGAGGTGGTGACTATAACTTAACTTCATCCTCCCAACAGTGAATAAGAGCAGGCTTGCACCAACTCACATGACTGTAGCATTGATGGCACTGTTCCCCCATGCATGTGTTGCCTGTAGCATGGGTAATAGCCTTGGCCAAACTATTCCAGGCATCAGCCTTGTACTGTGATCCAGTATAGCCCTCTTGTAAGAGTTGCCAGCAGTAATGCTTATGAAGGATGCCCAGAAAAATATTAGGCTTCTCCTCACACTATCTCTGCACTCTGAAAGGAGCACTACATTCTCCTTTCTCAAGCCATGATGTTTCACTTTGAAAGATCTCAGTAAAAATGACAGAGAAATTGAGCTCAGTCCAGTTCTTGCATGTCCCATTCTTCTTGCAATGATGGGCATCAATGGGCACCTCATTTGTTTGATGGATGGCAAACTAATAAAATATAGGGACTGTATTATCATGGTTCCAATGGCACTTTAATGCATAAACTACGACAGTCCTCCATGTATGCTGCTGTGAATACATTTATAACAGCATCTCCAGATTCAGATGGTTAATTATGGCATGAAAATTCTCTCCACCATAATGTAATTGGCTTCCTGCACACGTGCATAGCTGCCTCAGGTGCTCAGGTTTGCTCATTGTGCAAATTGTGTGATTCAGAAACAATAGTGAGATGCACCGTAATTATCATAATCATCACACCCAGAGGGTGAATCTACATGATATACCGTAAGTATGATGACATGTCTTGTTCTTTATTACACTGTGGAAGAAAATGTCACTATGCTGAGTTTGATTACTGTGACCTGCTAATGCTGAAACTTGTGTTTCTGAGTGATATATCTACTTAAATAAGGTAAGTGCTACTTTTTACATCTGTGTGTATTTGTTCTGGGGTAGCTTTTCATATGCTATTTAATGTAAGGCCCATAAGGGATGCCAGTGCTCAAAACATGTTGGCCAAAAATGTCTAAAGGGGTGAATTGCAAGTGTAATGAATGGAGTGGCCTGTAGGATTGTTAAAGTAGGTGGGAGATATAGTACTGTGCAAAACTAATGTAGAATTGTGTTCCTCGCACATATGTGATTAGTCACAATCTTTGTAATACTGCTACTGTAATGGTCATGTGCTCTTGTTAAGTTGCTCTTATGTGCTTCTTTTGTAGTGGATATGTACTCAAGACACATACATGTCTGACGTTTACTTAAAGATTGTTTGTGGATACAGATATCTAGCTGTAAGACAGAAATACAGCATACTTGACAGCCTAATGCAATAGTAGTGATAGTACTGGAAGGATATGTAAGGCCCAAGTAGAACCACTGCTGCTAATTTCGCTGTTTCCATATCAGCAGAGCTGTATCTAAAAACAAGCTGAGAAGAAACGTACAGCATCTGCTGATGCTTCCACACCCACCGGCAAACCCAGGTTTACAGATGCTGAGAATGACGAGTGTACTACAGAAACTTCACTTCTATGGCAGACATCCCTATTCAGTCCATTTTACTAACCATCCCTTCTTTGACCGTATCTTCTGTAAAATTGTTACCAATGTTCCTGCTATAAATTGTCAGGATCACAGTTATGATATAGTCTGCTGCAGGGTAACAAATGATCCATGCTGCAAACCAAACAGCAGAATACCTGGCAAAGGCAAAAGGTGGTGGGATGTCTATTGAACAACCATGGCTTTTGATACCATTCCCCACTCAGGAATCATAGAAAAACTCATTAAACTTGGCATCAACCCCTATATCACTAGGTGGGTTGCAAACTGGCTCACAGATAGAACCCACAGTGTGAAAGAAGCTGACTACAAGTCAGACTGCCGATTAGTCATGAGTGGAGTCCCACAGGGTTCGGTCCTGGGTCGTTTCCTGTTTGGTGTCTACTTCTCTGAAGTCCAGGCCAACACAAAGGGACTCTGGCTGACAAAGTTCACTGACCATTGCAAGTTGGGAGCTATTATTAACTCCCCAAGTGATGCTGACATCCTACAGAATGGCCTCACGCTGACCAACGACTGGTGTCAGAACCATGGTCTTAAGCTCAATGCCAAAAAATGTGTCGTCACCACCTTTGGGAAAAACCCAGTTCCCATGAATTACCACACTGATGGTAGTCCACTGAACACAGAAGGCGTTATAAGAGATCTGGGAACACAGGTTGACAGCAACCTTTCTTTTGATCCCCACATTGCCACTGTGGTCAGAAAGTCCTTCTATGTGGCATATCTAATTACTAAGGGTTTTACATCCAGGAAGAAAGAGGTTATTGTCTCTATTTACTCTTCCCTATTAGGCCAATCATCGAGTACAATGCCCAAGGGTGCCCACAGGCAGGTGCAATTGACTGGCTGGTAGTGGTAGATTAATCTTATTTTAATTTAAAAAAAAAAAACATTTTTTTTTTTTTAGGTCGTTCTTCTTTAAGAACGCCCTTAGTCACACAGATGCTTTTGCATCTGTACGACTTGATGTTTTACGTCTTCATCTTTTGTGCCCACATGAAGTTTGAATTACAAAAGAAGACATTTGGACTGGATTTCACGGACGACTGTACAAATGACAGGTAGGTGTGTGGCAACATAATATGTACTTTTCAGTAGTATACTGTATGTTTACAGAGATTCTTTGCTCAACATGCAACTTAGATGGTTTTTAGTTGCATTACTTACAGTATGCCGGCCGAGTAGTATGCGGAAGCAGACCCACGTGTCATTTTGTTGGCACAGTAACTTAGAAATATAGTATTAAATTGTTATTGATGGCAGAAATCGTATTTTGTGAAAAAGGTAGCAGGACACACTAATTTCTTTGTCTTTGCAGGTGGACATGGTAACACACAGCAGCAGTTTTACAATAAGGAACCAGTAAACTTAAAATTAATACTACAAGCAGAAATGCAGGAGCTCAAAAGATTTTAGTTTGGTATATTTTAGACCAATCTTTGCCTGCTAAAAAAGGGTATTATTTAATGCACACTGGAAAATATTTAGTTTTTGTATAGTTTATTTGCAATGAGTTAACACCTTATGAAAACTAACACGGCTCTACTTCATAGTCATTCAAAAATGTTTTAAAGTTCTTGTTCCCCCTCCCCAACTTGAATCAAGCTGAGTTTTCTAGTTCTTCTCCAAACATAGATACATCCTCGTAAGTGCCATAAATGCAGTTCTGCTAATTCTCCAAGTATATCTACAGATATTTTGCTATCAGATTGTTTCCAATAAATTTCTGTCTGATATCCTCCAATAGTTCCTGATTTTTGCATGACAATAGAAGGAAGCTATGTGGCTACCATCTCTCACAATGAGTCTCCTTATCTTTTACATTAGCTACTGTCTCTTCAGTAGACCTCCATACAGTAACTTTTTTCTACATAGCCCTTCCTTTTTATAGGAGTAGTGTGTGTAGTGGTCTCATTCGGGATAAATGCATGGGTTCTTCCCCATCCAGACCACCCCATACCAGTCACTAGGGGCCACAGTACGACGCACACACACATACAGACACACATTTATGTATTTATGTACTCATTTTAGTCTATGTATTTGTGTGTCTATGCACTCACTATAGTCTATGTATTTGTGTATGTATACTGAAAATTATAAAAATGTGGCAGTATGCTGTTATGCTTGCCCATTTCCAGTGCCAAGATTTGTACTTTACGTAACAGAAGATATGTTAGAAATGGCAACAGCATGTGTTAGAAGTCTCTGTCAGAGCCAGTGCTCGCAATTTGTGCTTTACAGCTGTCTACACCATTGGAGAAGGTGCAGGCAGTGTTTACCACTACCTGATAGAACAATAGATAGTGGACAGATAGTGGGCCATTTGGGAGTGAAAAAGGGATATTGAAAGGAAACTAATCAACATGTGGAATCCAGGAGAGTGTAAGGTAGGTTTATTTCTGTAGACACAAAAATATGTGTAATATTAAAATTATTAGCTATAGGGACCTTTTAGTGCCCTGTAAGGATCATATTAGAGCTGTCTCATGCTTTATCAATCTGGTAGCAAGCCACATGTAATATGATTGTTGTATATTATGTGCTGCAGAGAATTCTGGGCTTGAATTAGATGGTTGATGACCCTAATATGCAACCCTTTAACAAGATTTGGAACTCCTTAAAATGGGAAGTGTTGGAACATCCCTCCTTATTTTGAAGTGATAATCTAGAATGAGTTGTATTGTATCTATGTTGAATACTTTATCCTTGTATACCGTATCTGTTCTTTTTCCTTCTGCATTCATACTTGTGTTTTCCGTTGCTGCAGATGTATTATTTAATCTAACTATGTTCTCAGACATTCACCATAAGCCATAAACTGATGAGAATTAAACCATTATAGAGGTAATTTTATCACTAATTTGATGGTTATGTCTCTATTACTTTAACAAATGATAACATAGTTCCTTCATTTTATTTCTTTTCAAAAAATTGCGGTCCAGTTTTTTTGTTTCCTGTACTGGAAGAAATTGGGTTCATCTGCTCTATTTCTGAACAGCATTAAACAATATGTAATGCAGTCCTTTTTCTTACTACATACTTCAGCATTCTGAGGTAATCTGGAATTGTTGAGCAAATATAGGTGACCAGTTTTGCCATTTGCCCTAAAAGCTAACTCTATAGTAATGGAGCACATCTTAATTGGTTGTACTTTGACTGTTAACTACTGCAGGCAGCACTCTCATTCATTTACTTCAGTGACAGCATTTTAATAAAAGAAGTCTCAGTATCTCAATAGATTTGCTGGTGTGCATTATGCTGTTGCTAAGTTCCTAGGTCAGCTCGAGATATGTTCCTGTATGTCTTCTCAGTTGCTCTAATGACATTGTTACAGTTCCGTTATCCTACCTGCTTCAGAAACTGAATGTGGTGTTGGCAAACAGTCTTTTATTCCCTATAACAACCTGTACATTAGGTTGTTTAAACTGCAGAGAAATTGATTTAAACCAATGTTTGCCAATTTATTTTTCAAATTGTGACTTCTGGCACCCATCTACCTCCTTTGTCTAAGTAGTAAAGTACTGTAAATTGCCTATGTCGAGGAATTTAAAATCATTTACTATTATTTCTATGCAGTGCTGCAAATTGTTTCTGAGATTTCTGACATAGTTAAAGAAGGCTTTCTGGTTTACCCTTCACCTAGTTGGTTATTTTTTACCTCATATCTGGCTTTGATTGATTTGATCAGGGTAACGAGCTCCCTATAAAGTTTAGCAAGAGTGTCCTTAGCATCTTGAGAGTTAAATTTATTTTTGCAGGCAATATGTTTTCTTTTATTACAGAGCCTGTTTATATTTGGGTATGACTAAATGGAATTATTCTTAAATGTGGCTTTCTATTTACTTCAGAGGGGGATCGATATGTCTTTGCAGCTATTTGCATGTGCATAGGATTTGACAGTAAAGGATTCCACATTATTCAGGCCATCATTTAGTTTTAGTAGATTAACCTTAGCATAATCTCTGAAAACAGAGGTACTGGAATATGCTTTTGGCTTCAGTCTTCTAATGAATGTGACTGATTTGTGGTCCAGTTTAACTAGGGAGGAAGTGGCAGTTGGTGGACACCAAAGTTGTCCCATATTGTTAAGGACCAAGTCCAGGATTTTATCACTCCTGTTTGGGTTGAGACTAACTGATCCAGATATCCTGTACTGATGAAATCCAGAACTGTCTGGGAATACATACTCAAGGATATACAAGTTTCCCAGTTAATGGAGGAGTAGCTGATTGAAGTCTCCTAGAATAATGGTGTTGGCTTAATGCATAGGGATGCCATGTTAGGTAGGAGATATGGACTGATGGGGTACATAAAGGGGACCTATAGTTAGGTATAACAGAGTAAGGGGCTTTGTTAATGCCAAGTTGGATGTAGAGGAGTTCCATGTCATTGTCTCACTTAGCAAGTCTGGAGATGAATTGTTCTTTAAGACTATGTAGACAACATTACCCTTTCATCTAAGGTGGTAGGCCTGAACTTGTGGCAGGTATTGAAATTCTGCATTAAAGGAGTGCTGTCATTCGTCTTGAACTGGGTCTCTGTGATCATGCATATATAGATGTTTTCCAGGGGAAGGAGTGCTTGTAAGGAGTGGACTTTTTAGCTTAGGCTCCGAAAAGGAAATTGGTTATTTTCTAATTCATGTAGCTATAAAATTCAGTATAAAAACTGTAAACATTTCTGAATGTAAACACACTAGTTATTAAAACTGCATTATGGTAGGGAATACTTCAGTACAGAGAGATTTAACTATACACATAACCATGAGTTCCTTTATACCTTTCTGTCAAAAAACAAAACAAAACACCAAGTTCACATAGAGTTTAAAGTTGTTGTAACTTTGACAAAATCTATTTATGTACATTGCCAAGGCTGGAATGAGTAAACATTGTAAAAATATGTGGAAAGGAGGACAGTTTGACAAAGTCTCTAAGGGAGGTAGCATACCCCTCAGCTGTACAGGTTTTTGCAGAATGTCCAGATTTTTGCCCCATATTCCTCCTAAAAAGGATTGAAGTTGGTAAATAGTTCTAGACATCATATCTTTTAGGAAAATGCATACCAACACAAATCCTGTTATTCTAGCAATTTTATTATAAGTTCATGAAAGCAATATTTATAATCTGTCCCTGAGAGAGAGAGAGAGAGAGAGAGAGAGAGAGAGAGAGAGAGAATGCCCTAGTTAAATCTAGCAGGTGGAATTTATTTTCAAGTGCATTTTCAAGGAATTGTGAGCTTCAAGAGAAACAAAGGTTACTACTGCTCATGCTAAGTCTGCTTAAAATGTGCAACTGTTGTGTTTAGCAAATGGTATCATTATTGTGGTGTAGAATTTTAAAGCAGTGTAGCACAGCAGGTAGCATACTTGCATCTTGATGCAAAGGGCTGTAGGTTCTAGTCCTTCAGCATGTACATTTGTATTTTAAGGGGGTATGGTACTGCAGTCCTTAGTATGTCCTCCTTTGGATGAGACACCTAATAACTATGAACCTGTTTTTCAGCATGCCACCCATTCCCTATTGCAATATACCAGCTTACCATTTCTTTTAATGTAACATAGGCAATTTATTCTTCAAGGGCAACAGGCACTGAATTTGTAAATGAAACACTGAAATATAAAATAGTTTTCTAGCAACAACCTCTTCATTGGTTTCAGATCTCTTTAAAGTGGAATTATTCAGATGACTTTTACTTCTGCAGAGATTCTGCATATTGATTGATATTGGTGGATTGTATGACAGAAGTTTGAGTGGCCCTTTATGGTTGAAATGTTCTGAATTGGGCACGTTGTCATTATTGGTTCATATGATTTGTTTCATTGCTTAAAGGAAAAATGTTCAGAACTATAAATTTAAAACACACTCTAACAAGTGGTGCTGTATTATACAAGGGATATATTTCATTTATCGTATAGTATAATTAAAACAGTCAGGAAGGTGAATCAAAGAACTTTTGCATGGTTCTAAAAATGTGTGCAATGGTAAACTTACCCTGCCACTGGCCAGATGCATTTTCTTTGAATGTGGGTTTCAATGCTGTTTCAATGAATGTGGGTTTCAAAGGTAGAGAAGCTTTAATGCTAAGTCTGATTTAATTGTAAGCCTATTGCTTTGATTGGGTTTAGTAAATGTCTATCAGTGTTTGTGCTACAAAATTTGAAATAAAAGTTGTAAATGAAATCCAGATATCTGTAATCATTGTAGAAGTAAAGCATAAAACAGTATGCACACAGAGATTTGAACAGTGTCTATGACAAATGGGGAGAAATAGCCAAGTAATGGGACACTGGAATGGCTGCGTGGGTGGGGGGGGGGCTGCGTGGGTGGGGGGGTGGAGCTGCATGGGCGGGGCTCTGGGTTTGCACCCCCCTGCAAAAAATCCTGCCCTTGACAATGTCCCATTTGGCATGTACCTCACTAGACACCTGCAACAACTGGAGAGGCCTCAAAAGTACCTCACAAAGAGGATTCTAGGCCTTAAAAACTTGTCCTATATGGACAGACTCAAAAAACCCCAACTATTCTCTGTCTTATATTGCCTACTTAGAGGTGATCTCTACTTGATTTACAAAGCCATGTCTGACACAGCTCTGTTAGAAATGCTACATCTAAAGAAATCCCAACCCCCTCCAAACCACACGCTCCAGAGAACTCAACCTCATTAACACAGTTAACAGAACATGCTGGAGGGACATGTTCATAACCCAGAGACTGCCCATGCTATGGAACAGACTTCCCATGCATGTCAAGCAAAGCACCTCACTGACCCTGTTCAAGATAAATCTTGATGAGTGAATGGGAAACAGAAAATTCATCCCAGGGATAACTCCAGTGGCTCTACTGGACAGACACACTGGGAACTAAGGTTGGGTGGCACTATACCAGGGTAATCCTATGGCAAGGCTTGTAAAGGCCCCAGGGCCATTAGCCTAGTACACACCTATGAACCTATGAAACTATGAACCCATTACAGAGACAAAGAGTTCCTGGATTCAGTTAAAGGTGATACTAACTCCACAGAGTCCCATAATGCTGTGCTGGATGTTGAGGCAGATCTGGACAGGTCTCAAAGATTTCAACTGCAGATGCCCAAGGTATGTAGTCCTATATGATAGTATCAATAGCTGAAACTAATCCTTACCTCTTAGACACAATCTGCCTGACTTGTGACATACAGGTACATCAGAGATGCAAGTGTCACATCCATTTGCACAAGGTATAGTTAGGGGTATTATGGGCTATCACATTTTTATAGTTGTAAAGATACCAGTTGCATGTGTAGTTGTGATGCTAGGTCTTATATACTATAGATAAGATTTGCTTTATTATATTCACAGGTGATACTTTATATGGCACTGGCACAATGGAAGTGTTCCTATTTGATTTCGGAGACTCAGTAGTCTCTCATAATGGTGGCAAGGATGAGCTGGCAGAGTCAGGGGGTGCAGAACATGCACTGGACACATGGAGTGTGACTCCCCATCCCATACTCAAAGTATGGACACAGCCTCTATGCCTGCAGATGCACAGGAAACACAACCATCTGAGAGTGGATAGGAAGATGGAAATATTATAGATCAGGGAAGTGCAGTGGCCCCAGTACAGAGGTTCCTGCATCTACCCCTAGCACTGTTGGAGGAGAAGTACACTCATGGGGATTAGAAATTATGCTCACTGGAGGTACCACCCTCCCTAAGATTAGTGTGGCAGTAGCTGCCACCCCATATATGTGCTGAGCCATCATGGAAGCACAGTCTAGTTCCACACAGCCATGATAGAGATAATGAGGGTGATCCAGGCTGTACATGCTGAGCAATGGGTGAGCACGGCCTGTCTCTGTGATTCATTGGATAGAGTGAATCACATATTTGACCATGTAGTATCCTCTTTGGGTTGTCTGCTAGGAATGAATGGCCTTCCTTGCAGACAGTCGTCTGCTCCATCCACAGATGTTAGTCAACATGGCCATGGATGAATGAGATTCTTCTCAGATAGTCCACAGCAACATCAGTTGTGGAGGTTTCTACATGCCTTGTAATCATGGCCATTGTCATGCTGCACATCCTCCAGCAGATGTCTGTCAAGGTCTAGAAGCACACTAGCCTAGGTCATAGTACAGCCAGTGGTGGAGCCAGTTCACATGGGGCATGGGGGGCATGCATAGGAAGCTGAACCATCTCTCATGCATGCCCTGGACCTGTCAGTGAGGCTGAGCTGCAACACATCCTAAAACTGTGTCAATGCAGACATGTACATGTTGCCAGAGCCACCAGTATATCCTACACATCCACTGACTCTGGCCTTTCTGCCCATTAACCACCCTCCCATCCAGTTGTCACACTGCCCATAAAAGCACTTTTTTCTTTAGCTACACCTCAATACTCACACTCACACTTACAGTGGTGGCTGGTGACTCCAAAGCATAGGGGGCTGTAGGAGGCGACTGAATGGGTAGAGCTAAATGGAATAGGGTGGATCACTATTAGAGTAGGTCAATGACCATTATCAGTGATGAAACTACAGATGAGGCCATTCACTTTCATTCACAGACTGCCTCAGTACCCACTCTGTATGGCCATTTTATTGGCTATATTCACCTTAGATATCCAGCAATCAATGAGACTAGCCTTAGTGGAAATAGAATTCTAACTAATAAACTCTGTTGTCCCCTCATTGCTCAATGGTACCCCCCGCACCTCCACAGTGTTCTTTCCCTGTTTTATTCCCAACCTGTCCCTGCACAGTTTGGAGACATTGTTTTTTACTATCGCCTCCTTTTTTCACACACAGTCCTGCTCTTTACCTTTTTCCTTCAACATTTCAATACATCTTAACTGGCCAAGACTTCACTGTAATAAGTGTGAAGGAAGTAAAGGAATAATGATAGAGGCCTGGGAGATTTCTGGATGTTCTGTGGTGCATCTTAAGACTTTTTTTTACAAACATTTGATCCAGTGATTGCATGAATATAAATCAGGAACATGTATTAAGGAAAAATAAGTTGTGACTAAAGCTAAATATTTAAAGCTAAAAAGAGTAGTTGACCAATAAACTGATAGGCCGAATGCTTGTAATGATCTACAAATACTTTCTGGGAATAGTGCCTGCCTCCCTACTCCTCCAAAAATGTTACTTTCTTTTTACCCCTCTGGTGTTAGTTTGTGATGAAAGTAAAAGCACAAATGCCCAGAGGAATATTTTATATAGCTGAGGGTTGGGGGGGGGTGGGGGCTGGGACCAGAGGCCCTGGATAAAACCTCCACAAAGACAGGGAGTGTGTGCAATCTGCAGACCAAAGGAATCAAAGACAAAAACTCAACCAGAAAGCAGGCACTGTGAGACAGCAACTTACTCACTGTACCACTGTGGCAATGATCAGCTGCTGTCTCAAACAACCTGCTCGAACTGTCACACTCATCTAGTAGGTACCATGTTGATTTTTGTGATGAATAGTGAAAAAGAATTAGGGACAACTTCCTGCATTTAGGTACACTGCAGGCCCTCCCTTAAAATGTAAGTCATTTTCATCAGATACCTCAGATAACCATCAATTACAGCCACTTAAATCACTTTGACTATAGCCTTCAGAATTTTGATTGAGATGAAATGAATGAGTGCATTTGTACATAAATAATTGCCACTCAGGAATGTATTATCTCAGCTCATAGCTGTCAGAATACAGTGTGTAATGCAGTTACCTGAGCCAGCCTGAGTCAATAAAAATGACTCCCAACTGCTTTATAAAGTAGACTGGTAACCCTTTTCAAGTAACTTTTCTGTCTTCCTCCAAGTCATCATATTCTCCATTTAAACTACATATAATGCTAGGCTGCTTTAAAAACAGCTTAGTGACAGTATTTTTTTTATTGCAATTCAGAAGAGCTTGAAATTGCAGATACACATCAGCACGTAAGGAGTTCTGCACTCATTTAAGGAAGTAAACACCTGATGAAGTCTTGCTACAAGATGAAAGCGCTAATCCTTGTTGGTTATTAAAATATTTGCTACAATTTGTGGGTTTGGACCTCTGCTTATTGTGTTTGCAGAAAATAAAAGATATTGTTAGAAATTGGGCATTTTTTAAGGAAGCCCAGAAATTGTAGAAATTGTTGGTCAAGCCCCTTCCTTTGTTTACAAAACTGGTAAAAACCTTAAGTGGCTCTTTGAGCATGAGGTGTTCAATGTAGGTTTAACTGAGAAGGGAACTACAAGATGTGGTGCATGTAAACAGTGTCCCCATATTTTAGAGGAGCAGGTGGTTACTCTGCAAGGTGTACCCTTTAACCTTATATTAAAAAAAGGGCAATTGTAATACTAACGGTATTTATATAACTATTTGTGTTACCCGTGGAGAGTTTTATGTAGGGAAAATGGAGATACAATTTAGAAAGAGAATTTATTACCATCTTTATTCTATATATTAGTAAATTTAAATTTGATATCTTGGATATAGTTCCTACTAACCCTAGGGCATGGTGGTGGGAATTAACTTAGAAATTAGAGTGATACAGTGGCAACTCAAGTTGAATGCCACTGTTCCCACTGGATTAATCGAGAACTTAACTATTATTCCCTTTTTGAAGAAAAGAGCTTGTATTTTCTAAGAAGGAGGTTTGGTTTTTTATTTGTTTATTTTTTAAATTGTATATTCAATTCATATTAGTACATAAATATTTCATGCTGCTTGATTTTTCTATTTATTCTCTATGTTATTGTATTGTTCCTTTAAAAATGGCATTGGAATGCTAATGATTTTATTAGAATGTTTAATTGATTGAAGGTATCCATTTAAGGAATGATTCATTAGGTTACTTGTTCTGATGAAGTCCCATTTTGTTTGTCAATGGGACGCAAGCGCTTAACGTTTTGATATTAAAGTGTCTTGTGTTTTTTAAATAACAGCCTTGCAGTTTATTTTTGGTACATTTACCTCACAACTAACATGATTAGCCAGCTATTTTACCCCAGGATGGCTGTTTTTTCTTTATAAGTATTTACTTCAGCCGTTCGTGCTTGTGCTGCTATTTTTTGGATAAATGCCTGGGATACAATTCTGTGTCCCCCAGTAGGTCAATGAAAGGTTACTGTAGTGAATATACATAAAGTCATACATATCTTTGTATCCACTGGGATATGTACTGCGTGAATACCATGGGGCTACAATTGAGTTGACACATTTCCCAATTTCCTTCATGGTGTCCCCATCCACATAGTGTTGGTCCACTATGTCACTGTCATGAAGGGCATGAGATGTTAAATCAGATTACCTGCAACTCCACAGGTGATGTCTTGCACTGTTGGGCAAAGCACCTGCAGTGAGAACTTCCTGCTGATATATATTTAAAATAGCTACAACATCCTCAAGCACATGCGCATGTTGTACATATGGCCAAGTTCAAATCTAAGGTGAATGCAATGTCACTGTGCGGAATTTAAATGTTTGTGAAGCACTAACTCATCTTGTTTTGCACATTATCATACATGCTACTTCATTATGTAGTTGCTACATAATAACACAGCTGACCACATTGTTATAGTGTCGATAGTTGCATTTGATTTAGCCACATCATATAGGTGGGTTTTCTGAACTGCATCCATCCTGCACCATTACTTTTTTGTAATGTTAAATAAGGATGTTTTTTGTGATGATTAATTATATCCCATAATGCATTTTTATTGATCACATAGGATCATAGGAAATTACTAGGTAAATGGCCCTAGGGCCTTTACAATCCTAGCCAAGTTACCCTGGTTTCTATGATCAGCAGCTATTACCCCTGTTCAAGAGAGACACAGGTGGAACCCCAGGGGTGAATTTACAGTTACCCATCCAATTGTCCAGATTGTGGTTGAAGAAGGCTAATGAGGTACTTTTTTTGACATGAAGTGGAAGTCTGTTTCAAAAGTGTGGTAACCTCTGGGAGACAAATCTGTCCATTCAGCAGGTTCGATTAATGCCACATGCCAGGTTAAGGTCTTTAGAGTGAATAACCCGTGTGTAACCCATGTGCCATTTGACTTGTGGATATGCAGCATTTCTATTAAAGCAGGGTCAGAGATTGCCCTATATGCAAGGCAGAGATCACCTCTGAGTAGTCTGTATAAAACAGAACAAAGTAACAGTGATTTTAGCCAATCCACATAGGAAAGATGCTGAAGACCATGATTTTTCCTTGTGAGGAACCATTGTGGTCTCTCCAATTGCTGCAGGCCCTTGGAAAGGTACATATCAAAAGGGGCATTATACTCAATTATTGGTCTGATGAGGGAAGAGCACAGGGAGGTTATAACTTTTTTTTCTGGAGACAATCCCCCTACATATGAGATGAGAAATATAGAATGCCCTTCTTACCACTGTGGAGACATAGTGATCAAAGGTAAGGTTGCTGTCAACCTGTATGCCCAGGTCTCTCACCACTGAGTGCATACTTAGGGTGTTGCTGTTGATGTGGTAGTTAGCAAGAACATCACCATTACTGAAAGGAATGATAATAAATTGTTTTGCATTGAGTTTAAGGTGATGACTTTGGCACCAATCATTTGTTTGCATAAGACCCTCTTGTAGGATGTTGATATCTTTTGGAGATTCGATGGCTAGCCCCAGTTTGCAGTCATCAGCAAACTTTGTCAGCCACAGACCTTTAGTTTTTGCTTGCACGTTAGAGAAATAGATTCTGAACAGTAGAGGTCCCAGGGCTGATCCATGTGGAACACCACTGGTTATGAGCCTGCTGTTGGCGGTGGATTATTTTGACTGTATGGGTTCTATCAGTGAGCCAGTTGGTGACCCACCTTATGATATAAGGGTTAATACCTAGTTGGGTGACTTTGTCAATGATACCTGATTGAGGTATGGTGTCAAAAAACTTGGCTAAGTCTAGGTAGGCTGTATGCACAGATTTCTTCTCTTCCAGGGCCTTGGTGGCTGTCTCAAATAAGTCCACCAGGTTCAACAGGGATGATCTTCCTTTGACAAATCCAAACTGAAAGGGTCAAGTGTTTGGAGATTACCTATATTTTTGTTGATAAGATCCATGATGATTTGCTTCATAGCCTTGCAGATAAGGCAAGTCAGGCTAATAGATCTATAGTTTCCAGGGTCAGTGGAAACACCACCTTTGTGCAAGGGGATAATGGAGGCCATTTTCCATATAACTGAGATGAAGCTGGTGCTTAGACTATGACTGAAAACAGTATCCAATGGTGTTGCTAATTCTTGTTGGAGCCTACGTAGAACACAGCCAGGGATGTTATCAGGTCCCATAGATGCTGTGTTTTTGGCCTTGGAGAGGGCTTTTACGACCTGTTCTTTAGAGATACAAGGTAGGGACAAGTGGTAGGGATGTCATGGGGTACATGTGGCGGCACAGGGCAGTGAAGTTTTCATGGAACCTGTCCGCTAACAGGTTGGCTATGTCCACAGGCTCAGTACATGTAGTGTCATTAACTACCAGTTCAGCGCAACTCCGGGCCTTTCCTTTTAGGTTACAGATGTAACTAAAGAGCACCCTATGATTGTCCTTAGTTGAGGAAGCTAATTTAGATTCCTAGTTTGCTTTGGATGATTTCACAAGAAGTCTTATTTGCTTGTTTAAGCTGAGAAGGGAGTGTTTACAGCTTAGGGCTCACTTTCACTTACTCTTATAGTGTAATTTGATCCTCTTATTTTAAAGCCTTTTAATGGCAGCTGTCCACAAGGCAGGTTTTCTCTTCCTTGAAGAAATTGTTTTGGTCCTATCTGGTACAGCCAAGTCAATGCAGTTATACAAGTGTTTGTATAAACCATTGGTGTAGAACTTGGCATAGTTGCCAGTTCCATCTGAGGAGGCTGGTGCTGTGAAGCTATTTATACCATCCTGTAAGAGGTTATAATCTGCTTTGGATAATTTTCTTCAGTCTAGTTGCTGCTTGGGGGGTGTCAGGTGTGATAGTTACTTCAAATGAGACTGATTTGTTGTTAGATCTCACCAGGAAAGACCTCACAGTGGAGGTGCTACAGTGGTCCTGCATATTGGTAAGCACCAAGTCCAGGATGTTGGTGCCCTTGTGGGGGTGTTAACCAGCTTGTCCAGGGCATTGGAGTTAACAAAATTGAGGAATCTTTGTGCAAGTGAGTTTGAGCATGAGTAATTTACCCAGTCAATGGATGTATAGTTGAAGTCACCCAAAACCATGCTGTTTGGATATATCTTGATAGACTCAAGTAGATCCAAATAGGCAGAGTGGATGTCCTGATTCATGGAGGGGGTCCTGAAGCTGGCAATGACTTGAATAGGTGCCCTACCAACAGTTAATTGCACGTGAAGTATCTCCAGGGAATCATACTGTTTAACCAATCTGGAGATGTATTTATTTTTAGTGAATATTGATACACTGCCTCCTATGGTTTTCATGCCTACAGTTTGTGGTCTGAACATGGAGAAGGAGGTGTAACTCGGTATGTCTGGGGTGCTCTGCACAGCCTTGAACCAGGTCTCTGTGACTGCACAAATGTCTGTGTCTTCCAAGGTGAGGGCTGCTTCCAGTGACTGCAGTTTCATGCTAAGACTCCTAGTATTCAGCAGCATAACCTTGAGGTTGTTTTTTAAGAAGTTTTTACACTGGGAGTTTTGTCCCTGTGACTTTGCCTAAAAAACTAAAAAAAGCACTAGGGGGGTGGCAGGAGCCTTTGCCAGTAGCCAAAATCCCAGGGGTAACAGATGAAGACCATCTCTGGTAAAGCATCATGGTCTATTGATTATTCATCCCAGGTTGACAGAAACTGGATCCCATTAGAATGACACCAGAAATTAAGCCAATTATTGAAGGCAATAATTTTTTTGTTTATATTGTGGTATCATCCTAGGTGAGGTAATATGCTGCTCAAGGATCGGGGCATACCTACCTGTGACACATGATCAGAGAGCTCAATCATGTCTTTCTTCATGAAGTCCAGGGAAGTCCAGGAAGGTACATCACAGGTCATTCACACCAACATGTACTATAACTGCATCATAATGGTACTTGTAGTTGAGAGACTCGATTGCCTGTATTACCTGATGAATCCTGGCAACAAAAAATATATCTGACCGTGACTTTCTCCTTGATCAGCCTGGTGAGGGGGGTGTCTGTGTGTCTCACTATAGAGTCTTGTATCATTAAGATATTTGGAGTGGATGTGCATTGCCTTATAGGCTTTGATGGTGAGACACTTTTGCTTGTGTCATTATGTGTATTGTGTGTTTTGGGTGCTATGGTTGGTTTAGTATGTATGTGTTTTTGAGGTCTCTGGTGTTTGGGTAGATTCTTTGTGAGCACCTTTGCATATGTTGGTCTATGTGTATGCTCTGTGTAATGAGTAGAGTTGTGGTAGGTGGGCTGACAATCCACTCTGCATTGTTATCTGTTGCATGACAGATCTGTGATTCCAGATTCATAATGTAGGTGTATCTCTCACAAATGGTATAGGAATGATTTAGAAGTAGGGGGCAGTCAGTGTGCATGAGGCAGTTGCTACACTGCCTGAGTAGACTTATGTCAACCAGGCTGGTAGGAGAAATGTAGGGAAACTGACAGTTCATGGTCCCAGGAATAATCTTGGTCTAGCCATAACAGTTGACAAAGGAATACAGCAGGGGCAGATATTAGTAGGTTTAGGCACGAGGAGCTCTGGTTTAGGTAATATTTATGAGGTTAGAGAGCAGGCATCTGTAACTGGCGAGCAGGCGTCTGTAACTGTCAATCCCTCTGTGCAGTACTGTGTGATGCTGTGAGATACGCAAACAGGTGCAAACAAGCACAAACCAGCTCAAACGCTGGCTATTTAAAGTGAAAAAACAGGAACCAGCCAAAGTTCAAATTATCCAATCAAAATGCCCTAAACAGAGCCCTGCAACAGTATCTCTAGATAGATCAGACCAAACAGTACCTTCCTCCAACAAAGGTACAGCGGGTCCCCTCCAGACAAAAGATTAACTGTTTTACAAGCTCCAAAAGTCACAAACAGTACTAGATTTAGCAGCCTTGAACCTAGGCTATGCTAGTGTTTTGCAATTGCAGCAACAAGTAAAATGAACAGAACAAGAAGATGAACAGTAATTACCTTTGTAAGAGAAATTCAATTAGCAGACAATTGAAAAAATGCAGTAAAATATAGCTGCACAGTTTAAAGAAACAGATATGCAGCAAATTTTTTTTAGTTAATCAGAAGTGCAGAAAACAGTTGAAAATAAGAACTTATCTTTTGTAGTCTTTCAGCAGGTTTTTGGAAAACAGTAGAGCAAGGGCAGATGGCCTAACTCACTGCAGCTATGAGCAAACAAGTACAAACCATCTCAAACACTGGCTATTTAAAGCAGAAAAAAAACAGAATCAGACAAAATTCATATTATCCAATCAAAATGCACTAAACAGAGCCCTGCAACAGTAACTCTAGCTAGATCAGATCCAGCTTTACCATTCTCCCACGAGGGCACATCTAGGCATCTCCAGACAAAAGATTAACTATTTTACAAGCTCCAAAGGTCAAAGACAGTACCAAAGTCTGCAACCCTGATCCTAGACTATGCTAGTGTTTTTCAAGTGTAGCAAGTAAAATTAACAGAACAAGCAGATGAACAGTAATTACAGTTGTAAGAGGAATTCGGTTAGCAGACAATCTAAAAAATGCAATAAAATATAGTTGCACAATTTAAACAAACAGATATGCAGCAAATATTGTTTTAGTTAATTAGAAGTGCAGAAAACAGGTGAAAATAAACACTTATCTTTTGTAGTCATTCAGCAGGTATTAGCACAAGGTCAGAAAGATTAACTCAATGAAGAGCAAAAAACAATAAAACACCGGTTAAACACGGCAGACTATAAAAACTATAACTATAAAAACACAGCTTTATTACACCAAATAAACTGTAAGCGCTTTTGCGGTCATCCAACCGCTTCTTCAGACAGTCTGAAGAAGTGGTTGGATGACAGCGAAAGTGGTCACAGTTTATTTGGTGTAATAAAGCTGGGGTTTTATAGTTATAGTTTTTATAGTCTGCCGTGTTTAACCGGTGTTTTATTGTTTTTTTTTGCTATTTATATTCGTTTATTACAATGGTTGGGTTGTGGATTTCCCTTTTTTATTTGGTTGCTAACTCAATGAAGCTTTGAACAAACAAGCACAAACCAGTTCAAACACTGACTATTTAAAGGAGGAAAAACAGGAACCCGCCAAAATTCAAATTATCAAATTAAAACACCCTAAACAGAGCCCTGAAACATTTACTCTAGCTAGATCAGACCAAACTGTACCTTCCTCCCACAAGGGCACAGCTGCCCCCCCCAGACAAAAGATTAACTGTTTTACAAGCTCCAAAGGTCACAAACAATATTAGATTCAGCAGCCCTGAAACTAGTCTATGCAAATGTTTTTCAAGTGCAGCAAGAAGCAAAATGAACAGAACAAGTAGATGAACAGTAAATACAGTTGTAAGAGGAATTGCATACTGCTTATTTGCATGAGAAATGCATGTTTTTTTCATTCATTCTTAAGAAGTCCTGACAATGGTACTTGGACAAAAGCACTAAATAAACAATGTACTGTTGGACTTTTTTTGTTAGTTTCCTGTTATACTAGTGGTTGACCTTTACCCGTGGTGTGGGGTTATAGTTTTGTTTTGTTATAAGCTAATTATAAAAACTTCCATGATGGCTAAAAAATAAAGTAAAGGCTAGGGTCATGTTCACAGCTCAAAAATGGAACTGGTACAAGGTGAAGGTGGAGGCAAGACCAGATCATATGCTTTCCCTTTAAGGCTACAACCTATCTGTAAAGCAATGTTGCATACAGACTGTGGACTTTGTAACGGTTCATTTATAGTAGAGTATATGCAAATACTGTAAATATAGTTAACTGCACAATATTCCAAAATCTATATACTATACTTATATATCCCTGGTATATTTGCAATGAAAATAAAGCATATTTTAAAAACAATAACATGAGATTACTGTTACATTATCTTCCAATATTCTATACTTTTAATATGTATAGTTGCAATGACAGGTGTTCATAGTCAATTTGGCTAATATTCAATGGGCTACTGCACCATAAAAAGGGTGCGCATCTTGTTTGCAATTCATAGGACCAGCTGGCACTAAGAAGTAATAAACAAAAAGGAACAGGGTATACAAACGGCCATATAATGACATTCACATGATGATATATAAGTTTATTAATTAGGTTTATGTAAACAGGTCATATTTCATTGTCTTCAGGATAAAGGCATACCAGTAGCTGGATCTGAGTATACAAGACAAAAAGCATCCTAAAATGTGTGAAGTTGTAACTGATTAATATGCTTGTAGCAGTAGAAACTGTAGCATATACACAGTTAATGTCCATTGTTGCTGTGGACAACCACATGTGGCATACAAGTCATTCAATTAACAGCTTTCTGCTCATTGACACTCCTCATGGCCATCTAGTAAGTTCAGGCAAATATCCCACATATATACAGACACAGACAATATGTACCCATTCCTACCCTCCCATATAAACCTATTATTTTTCAGCTGGTACAACATGCCGACTGGAGCTTGATAACACTGAAAAGGAAACCATACCATAATGCCAAAATGTAATATAAAACCACCACTGCACAGACTGGGAACATCAAAAAGTTAGTGCCATGTTTGATGAAATCCCAATTCCACTGACTAGACAAATTGGAAGTGGGGGTTAGAGCAACGCAGTATTTTATAGCATACTGTAAGCTTTGCATTCTACATAACATGACTATGAAGAAGCAGACAGCAATCTTCAGGTCCACAACAACAGGCCCAGTCATAGTCTCCACAAGTATATCCTTCAGCAGTGATGATGGATTTGATGAAATAGAGTATCTCATATATTGCAGATGAAGAAGTAATGTCTTGTCTACCTCCATGGTCCCTGACATGTACATAATAACAGTGCAGTGTGACACAGAACAAAATGATGCACACTTAATGTCTATAACTGAGTTGCATACATAAGAGGGAGGATGATGTAGGTCACAGTCATCATCATTTACAAAGGTGCCAAGAGACACATAAACGTATGGCTAGAAACACAACTTGTGGTGGGTTACAGGTCGGCAGATGAAGAAACATGAGTCTCATATAAGGTGGACATCTGTGCCATGGGTCATCTCCTCTTTGTATATTGTGGGTGAGACAGTATATGACCATGCTATGGGGCCACTGTGATTGTTGGCTGTGGGTTGAAGCAGCGGTCACCCGTAACACAGAAGTGATGGCACTGGTATGGAGTCTGCTGCTGAGATGTCCTATCTATTAATGGTCTGTGCCATGGCCTCCCAAGACATTAAGTGACAAATTGTGATACTTCTAGATACTTTTATGTAATACATGCAAAAGTTTTAACTTTCCAGTATGCGTTTCCTTCCCTTTAAGGATCTATACATGTGATTCTGTACTGAATTCAGCTGCACATGCTGTAGTGTACTAGAGATTTTTGATGATATGTGCAGCTGAAGTTAAATGTAACTGTAAGAAAGGAATGCAGGGCTTTCTGGATAACAACACAAGATGCTAACTATTACATATGTACAACATGTATCCATAACTTCACAGTAACATTATGGGGTCAAGCTTTATGACACAGATTTTTATTGATTTTCTTTCTTTTTTTAACTGCACCTTACACATATTTATTTATTTAGCTCACATTTGTTAACCAGGTGAAAAGGCTGGTCTAAAGACCCTTTTCAGCCATGGCATGAGCCTATGGCAGTACAAAGGAGTACTACAATAACATGCATTTAAAGTTAAATATATTATCTGACTTTTTATTTTTTTAATTATGGATTAAGCATGTTCTTAACCTCCGGAGTAAAATGGCACTTTGAAAGATATGTTATAACATGTGTGGCATCATTAAAGTGTCTTTGGACAGTACAGTGGATTAGTGGCAATATTTCTGCAAAACTCCTCCAGAGTATGGGGTTCAGTCCTAAGTTCAGGTCAGTACCTACCTGGAGTCAACATGGCCTTCCTGTGTAGGACTGTTTTTATTTCTAGTACAGAAAAACAGTCTAATTGTTTGTCTACAGTAAAATGTGTGTGTGTATATATATATATATATATATATATATATATATATATATATATATATATATATATATATATATGATCGAGTTTTTGAAAACTCGAAGCTTTTGAATGGAGATCACAATACAGTACAGATCAGGAAATTTACTGTTTTCCTCACTGTAGTGTGATCTTGGAGTAGGTATATGCAATTTGCAGGAGGTGTGGGTGGAGCAAGTGGGCTTGCCCCCTCCTGCAAAAACATAAAAAAGGTAGATTTTTGTGTCTTTTTGTGTGGTTTTTTTTTTTGATGTTCGAGTTTTCCGAAACTAAATCATATGGTCTCGACCATATTAATTTCAAGTTTCTGAAAACCTGCTCATCTGACATAGACCTATATATATATATATATATATATATATATATATATATATATATATACACACACACACATACACACACACACACACACACACACACACACACACACACACACACACACACACACACATATATATATATATATATATATATATACACACACATATATGTATACCCTTGTCCCTGTGTCCTACATCATAGCTGAATGGCATCCATAGACCAGCCCATTTAGCTTGGTTAGCAAATTATACATAATAAATAGGTTCTTTGAAATGCTGGATTAACAACTGTATACTCAACTGTACATTTAAGAATGTGTTTTAACAGCCTGTCATTACTTGACAGATGGTTGAGAAAGTCTGTCTGTATGTCTGTCTCTCTTTCTCTAAGTTTATAAAACTTTGCACTTCTGAAATGAGATCATGCTATCAGTTGCAGATACCATATGAAACGTACATCCTCAGTTTATATAATAGCCAAGTGTTTTCAAAGGCGACCATTTTCCATAGAAATCCATGTACTGAGAGGCAGGACATATTTTTCAACCTTGCTGTATAAAAGAGGGACTGCAGTGAATTTTAAAGTTCAGAAAGAGTGACCTGGTGTTGTAACACTTTTGTCTTTAAGCAAAATATTGTCGTATAGCAATCCCTCATATCTATAACAATGAAGAATATTAACATCAGATCAGAGTACTGATTTATTTTTAGAGTATGCTTAACTTAATTAAAGCATAAGAGCGGCATTAGAAGCTTTGGCATAAAAAAGATAATGTCAAGTGCTCAGTTCAGAGTGGAATACAGAACTAATGGTAGTCAAAAGGTAAGACTATTTTTTGTATCCGTAAACTGAATCCATACATCAAGAAGTCATAGCCAGTGAGTGTTATTGATTGATTGACTGCAGATCTTGGATTACATCTTGGAATACAGGAAGGCTCATTTAAAAAGGTTTCAGGTCAGTTAATGAGAAGTAAAAGAGAAGCAGTAATACATCTGTTTTCAGCCAAGGGAGGCAGCAGTGTTTATAAGAAACACTGGCAGTGCAGAAAGTCAGAGCACATGCTGTAATATAACAGTTATCAATCAACAGAAGTGGGCAATACACACAGAAAGGTGGAGCAGTAGATGGAATACAAATGTTAAAAATGATACAGCGAGTAAGCATACTCCAGGTATGAAGCCAAGGTACTCAGCAGCTGTGAGTTATAGAGAACCGTATAAAATATAATATACAAGCAATACTGCATTATTAACGATAGCATAGTGGACTGCTGAATAAGTTAAAACTAGCTTTCATGTATGCTTATTATATAATATACATATTAATTGCTTATTTTTGTAAACAAGCAAAACCTTTCAAATAAGTAGTCATTAATTCCCATTGTTTTCTATGATCAGATACAGAAGATAGATAAGGGCAAGTGAGCACAACAACTTGACTGTGTTAACTCAACAGCTTTTAATAACCTTCCTCCCTCCTGCATATCCCCCATTACTGTTTTGCTCCTCATGTTAGTTTTTCTGTATATCATCAGTATGATCAAATTATCACCATGGCAAGTTGTATCTTGTCCTCTCAGAAGTACCTTACCTCTTTGGTAAACAGATCAGCTATGTGAACATATTGTGATACTGAAAGAAGAAGAAAGCAGTTTCACTGAGTAAGCAATAAGTATTTCATCCAACCCTATGCACATAGCCTCACCTTTCTTACTGTATCTTTAAGCACTATGAGACACCCATGAAAACTTCTGTAGACCTACATCTCACTAGCTTTTGCCAGTGCTTTATATACCCTCCTCCCAATTTACATGAGAAGTATTTCTGTAGTTGGTTTTAAATATGCCTTCTCTAGCTGCTATCTTTCCAGCTGTATTCTCAACATTTACAAAGCACTGGTAAACTCTTTTGTCACCTCTGCTGTTTAATACATTCTTTGTGCATCAAATCTTTCCTTGTCTCTTTTGACTTCTACCTGCCATGACCTGAATCTTTGTAATTAACACCTCCCATTTCTTTCCTCATACTGGTAATGCTTCATGACATATCATTAGCCAGCTTTACCTTTGTTCACAATATGACCCATAGGATTGCACACAATAGGATAGATGAGGCCTTGCCACTTCACTGCATAATAAGAAGATAGCATCCCAATACCTGAATTCCACATCTTGGTAATGTACTCCAGCATTAATTCTATTGACCATGGCAACATCGCTGATTCATCAATGACAACATAATTCAAGGCTGGCATGTTTATAATAACCAGATCTTTTTCTTCATAGGGCTACTTATGTCATTTCATTTAATGTTTCATCTCACCTTAATTGCATTACTTGCAAATTAAAAGAACAGTGGCTATTTAAAGTGTCAACAAGAGCAAATTAAAACGTTCATTAGCTGTACAAGTAAACAGATACATTCCACAATTACAAATATGCTTTTTGAATAAAAGACTAGCAGAGGAGAACAAACTCTGTTTCAGTACAGTTCTAATAGTGAGTACGGCTCTATAAATCTTTAGTTTCTGAGTTATCCTATGTGGCTGTATAGAATGGTTGAACTATCGCATGAAGATCAAGGACTATATGCATATTATTCACAGATTTTAAGATACTACTATATAGTCCTTATAAATGAATGGTTTATGTAGGTATTCGATCCTCCTTGATTTTAAATCCAAGAAAGTACTGTCATGTATCAAGCAGAAGTTTAATTAGAAATCTCAGGACAGAATGATACAAGGTTTATAATTTTCAGATACCATATTGACCATAGCCAGAACAGAATACTGTAGTATTGTTAAAGATGTCAATAAGAAAGTGTTATCAAGAATTTTTCTAATATCAGAAGTAATACTTTTACAAGCATTATATAGACTAATATCTGAGATATCTGCACCACACTGTCATTAGATGACAGATAAGCATTAAGACCTAAATCAATCTAAGAATAGACCAGGCAAGTCATCTGTGTTTTTAATCAAGTATGTGACAGGTAAGGCAGCATACAAATACCTTCATATTTTTTGTTTTGGTGGTGTCACAAATCTGTGAATCACAGCAGCCCAAGACTGTTATCAAGAATGAAAATGGAGATTCATTGTTACTTAATGCACATTATCTCTATTTGAAAATAAAACTACAATGTCATCACCAATATTTATGATTTTAAAATCAAGAATAGTAAGTGTGTTGATAATCAACTTAAAAAAAGAGTTTCAGTAATGATCTATGGATACACCCATATTGAAAAATGTTGTCCCTTGGATACACCCTTATGGAAACATATAAGCTCAGAATTGATAGACCTGATTTTTGTGCACTGCTGTCAATTCATCAGGTATGATTGGCATCAGTGTGGTGCAATCAGCTTTAGCTCTGGTAATAATAATAATAATAATAATAGTAATAATAATAATATTAATATCATTAATAATAATAATAATAATAATAATAATAATAATAATAATAATAATAATATCATTATAAAGGATTGATTTAAAACCCTTATCTATAAATATAGTGCACATGATTTTATAGGTTCATAGGTTCATAGGTAGGAAATAGGCTATTGGCCCTAGGGCCTATATAAGCCTAGCTAAAAAGGTACCCTGGCTTTTGGCACCCAAGATAATTATTTTCCTGTGCTCCTGTCGAGCAGAGCCACAGAGGTGATTCCCGGGATGAATTTCCTATTTCACATCCAATCATCAAGATTTTTCTTGAAGAGTGCTAATGAGGAGCTTTGTTTGATATAGATGGGTAGTTTGTTCCTGAGTACTGGAATTCTCTGGGACAGGAATCTATCCCTCCAGCATGTTCTGTTTATTGTAGTGACAAGGTATAGGTCCCTAGAGCGTGTAGCTCGGTGGGATTGGGATTTCTTTAAGAGGAGCATGTCCAGCAACTCTGGGTTTGACATAGTTAGGCAGAGATCACCTCTGAGTAGGCGATATGCGACGGAGTAAAGCTGGAGTTTTTTGAGACGGTCTGCGTAGGGCATCTGTTTGAGGCCGGTAATCCTCTTTGTGAGGTATTTCTGTGACCTTTCCAGTTGTTGTAGATGTCTTGTGAGGTACATACCAAAAGGGGAGTTGTACTCTATAATGCATCTAATAAGTGACGAGTAGAGGGGAACAATGACCTCTTTTTTCCTGGATGAGAAAACTTTTGTAATGAAGTGTGTCACATAGAAGGATTTTCTGACTACTGTAGCAATGTGATTATCAAAGGAGAGACTACTGTCCACCTGTGTCACAAGGTCTCTTATCACACTTTCGGTGTTAAGTAAACTACCACCTATGTGGTAGCTCATGGGTACAGAGTTTTTACCAAAGGGGATGACAATGCACTTTTTGGCATTGAGCTTGAGGCCATGACTTTGACACCAGGCATCTGTCTCCGTGAGGCCTTTTTGTAGGATGCCCACATCTTTAGGAGTTTCGATTATGGCTCCTAGTTTGCAGTCATCTGCGAACTTCATTAGCCAAAGACCTTCTGTGTTAGCCTGTACTTTAGAAAAGTAGATACCAAACAGGAGAGGACCCAGGACTGAACTCTGTGGTACTCCACTTGTCACTGGTCTGAAGTCGGATTTGGAGTCTGCTACTTTCACAGTGTGAGTTCTGTCAAGTGAGCCAGTTGGCAACCCATCTTGTGACATAGGGATTTATACCTAGTTTAGTGAATCTATAATTCCAGATGGTGTCAAAAGCCTTGGTGAGATCTAGATAAGCTGTGTGAACCACCTTACTCTCGTCTGTGGCTTTGGTGACTGCTTCAAAGAAGTCTATCAGGTTTAGGAGACATGATCTGCCTTTTACAAACCCGAACTGGGTGGGGTCCAGAGTCTGGAGATTACAAATGTCTTTGTGTATGAGATCCATGATGATATGTTCCATGGCCTTGCAGATCAGGCTTGCTAGGCTAATGGGGTGGTAGTTCCCATGGTCCGTGGTGACTCCGACTTTGCGGAGTGGGATAACCCTTGCTGGGCACCATTCAGTGGACACAAAGCCTGAGGTAAGGCTATGACTGAACATGGTGCTTAGGTGTTGTGCCAGTTCATTCTGCAGTTCATGTACAATGCAGCCGGGGATGTTGTCAGGTCCCATGGACGTTGTGTTTTTGTCTTTGGAGAGTGCATTTTTTACCTGTGCAGCCATGATTATACACGAACTTTGCATTCTTCCAGTATAGAGATGGGCCCTTTATGGGGTGAGAGGGGGGTAAAGTTAGTACTGAACCTATCTGCCAGGATGTTGGCACTATCAGTTGGTTCTGTATATTTAGTGCCATTGTGCTGTAACTCAGAGCAGATCTGAGTGTTGCCATTGAGATTCTTGACATAGCTATAGAATGCTTTGTGGTTGTCTTTAGAATCAGTGGCGATTTTGTTTTCGCAACTAGCTTCGGAGGATTTTATGAGGGATCTCAGATTCTTATTGAGGCTGACCAGGGATTTCCTCCAATCATGGGATTTTACTCTTTTTTGAAACAGTTTCTTTCTTCTGTTGTAGAGTTTGTTTATGGCAGGGGACCACCAGATTGTCTTCCTTTTTTTGGAGGATAACATCTTGGTTCTGCTAGGGATAGCATGATCCATGCACTCGTGTAAGTGCTTATAAAGTGCATTTGTGTAGGATTCAGCAGTCGTACCTCTATTGTCCATCTGCATGTATGTCGTGAAGTTTGCCACTTCTGTCTTAAGAAGCGTGAAGTTGGCTTTGGAGAACTTTTTACGGTGGTTTTCCTAATGGGGGGTGGGGGTGGGGGTGGGATGTGGATGTCTAGGGTGATTAGCTTGTGGTCAGATCTGACCAACGAGGAACTGACCTCTGGTGTGGAACACCGGTCGCCCATGCTGATAATGACCAGGTCTAGGATATTGCTGCCCCTGGTGTGGGTGTGGATAAGTTGATCCAAGGCATTGGAATTTATGAATTCCAGAAAACGTTGAGCAAAAGAGTTGGTACATGAGTAGTTCTCCCAGTTAATGGTGGGGTAGTTGAAATCACTCTTTATTAGGGTGTTGGGTTATACCCTAATATTTTCCAGTGTATCAAGAAATGAGGAGTGGGAATCCTGGAGTATGGTAAGGGATCTGTAGTAAGTTACAAACAAGATTGCGGTCTTGCCCAGAATTAGTTGCACTTGGATAATCTGGGATGCATTATGCTGGGCAACTAGTCTGGAGTTGTGGATATCCTTAATGAGTATGGACAAGCCTTCGCCTTTAGTGTTTTGGTCCAGGTTAGGTGGCCGAAAGATGTGGTATGAATTATAGCCTGGTAATGCAGGGGTGCTTTCTGGAGCCTTGAACCAGGTCTCTGTCACTGCACAGATGTCAATGTTCTCCATTTTAAGGAGTGCCTCGAGTGAATGCATTTTGAGGTTTAGACTTCTAACATTGAGTAGCATTACCCTCAGATTTTGCTTGCTTGTACCTGTTAAGGTGGTGAATTTGTCATTTGAACTTTGCCTAAAAAAGGCACTATAAGGGTGGCAAGAGCCTTAGCCAGTATCCGGAATCCCAAGGGCAACAGGTGCAGGCCATCTCTGGTAAGCATCGTGGTCTGTCGATCATGTCATCCCAGGCAGACAGATACTGGATCCCCTTAGACTGACACCAGAAGATTAGCCAATTGTTGAAGTCAATCATTTTGTCCTTGTACTGTGGTATCATTCTGGGTGATGGCAGGATGCTACTCAGGGCTAGGGTCATACCTGCCTGGGCTACAAGATTGGAGAGCTCCTCCATGTCTCTTTTCATGTAGTCCAGGAAGGTACATCTCAGGTCATTCACACCAACACTGACAATGACAGAGTCCTGTTTGTACTTGTTGTGGAGTGACCTGAGTCTGTGCATTATGTGGTGGATCCTGGCACCCGACAGGCAGCTGACAGTAACTTTCTCCTTGTTTAGCCTGGTGAGTGGAACATCAGTTTGCCTGACTATAGAGTCACCTATGACTAGAGTGTTGGGTATGTTGTTATGCCTTATGGGCTGTGGTTGAGTGGCACACTGAGTTTGTGGGCTATGTGTCATTTGGGTTGTGTTGGTGGGGTGGAGGTTGCTTGCATTTCTGCTTTGGAGGTCTCTGTTGCTTGAGCAGATTTTTATGCAGAGCCTCCACGAATGTAGGTGTGTGTTTTGTGTTTCTATGTGTGTGTTTTGGTGGTGTAGGTATTGAGGGACTATGTGATGAGTGTGGTGTGGTGCAAGTGTTTACCTTCTCCTCTTGACTGTCTAGTCCAGTCTTGGGTGAAGAGAGCTTTGCTTCCAGCTTGGCTATATAAGTGCATCTCTCACCGGTTGTAGTGTTGGGTGGTGGGAGGAAAGGGTTGTCTGTGTACATGAGGCAATTGCTGCATTGCCCCAAGATGCCCAGATTCATCAGGTGGACAGGAGAAAACACTGGGAGCTGACCCTTAGACATGCCTGGATAGGTGCTTATTTATTAAGTACTAAAAACTGTTTTCCTCTAGACAAGTGAGGAAAGTTGAGTGCTGCAGTAATTTGTAATTTATTTAGTGCTCACAATGAGTTCTGAACAAGTGCTGAGCTCAAAGAAACAGATTTTAGTGCTAAAACCAAAAATCTGGCTCGTTCTAAGGGAAAATTTGAAGAGCAGACTTTATGGCATCGGGAATACTTTAACCCTAGCTAAGCAGTGATACATAAAGTGTGTGTGTATATATATATATATATATATATATATATATATATATATATATATGTATATATAAATAACAGTAGCAAATGAGCAAACTGATTTAAACAAATTAACCAATTAACCAATAAAAACCTAAAAACTGAGTCCCATTCCAGCAGTCTTTGATCAGACAAGTTCTAACTGCACACTCCTGCCACTAGGGTGCAGGGAACCTTCTCCAGAAAAAGATGATCTGGATTAGTGCTCAAGTTATATAAACAAAGCTAGATTCAGCAGGTCTGAATTTAGTCTATGCTACAGCAAACAAGGCGTACCAATTTCAGAAAGAAGCAGTTCAAGTAAGCAGGCACAGTAAGCCTTTAACCAGAAACTCCCAGTTCAGATGGGCAGAATCTACCCTCTCCTCCCACAAGAGTGCAGGCCACACCTTCTTAATGTAAACAAACTGGCCCAAAGCCAAAGTACTTAAACCAGAACTGATACACTTTTAGAATAACAGACACTAAGCCTTCAATCAGCAACTCCCAACTTAGAAGGATGTAAGCTACTTGTCCTGCCAGTTCATCATATGCTTGACGTATCCAGTCAAGTTAAATTATCTTAGCAGTTTGTGAAGAAAATAGCTTACAAAAACCATGCTTAGACTCCCCACTCTATTGCTTCTCTTAAACAAGTCAACACACTGGTTAGAGATCAGCTTTTCACTTTTTTAAACAAATGAATAGGGAGTGCAATTATACTATAATTGGAATTTATGGCCCTTTCACTGTTTTTGAACATGGAGCCTGGAAGAATAATTTTCTACTTATTATGAAACTCTTGGCCAATATTGAAATAAATGAAGAGATGAAGAACTGGCCGAGCTAAATAATCATAGGCCAGTTTTACAAACCTTAGGTCACTGACATGCAAAGAAAGAAAAGTTTCAGGTACACTAGTCATTACTGCCTAATAAACCTGTTCAGTTATGGATAAGAAAACTGAAGGCCCATCAGGCAAAGAATCACACATATCAAATTACTGAGATGATAACGTAAGTAAACTATTGGAGTATTTGTTGAAACAAGAAGCAATATCTTCTACATCCTGTACTGCTTTCCCATCACATGCAGTTCTTTCTGGACAATATTCAATGCAATTGTTGTCTAAATACATGCTAGCAGCAGGAAATTGAAATATAACACTAACCATTTTGATTTAATTTCCCCAGAAAGTCTATTATTTTGTTTGACATTTTCCTTTCTTGAAAAAAAATAACACCGTACTGTAAATAAAAGCTATTTTCCTCATAGATATGCTTGCTTATTGCAGTAAGTATGTGCTGTTTAAGAATACACAACTTACTGTAAATATTGTAACTTAAGTAAAAATCTCTGCAGTCTAGCCTGGCCAATAAGTCACAAACTTTCTTCTAAAGTATAAAGTCAAAAATATTTTTTTTTGTTTATTGGTCAAAATTAAATTTGACCACAAGAATGCTCTATGATAACATTTGTACACCAATAGCCATTCCAATAAAGTCAAATGCCAGATCTGAATATCCTACAAAAGTAGAACAACAGTAGGATTTGGGCTTTACTAGTTATGGTTAATGCCCCCCACAACCCCAATCAATCCATTTCTCATTCCCAAATATTACAGTTTATAGGCTGCAAATAAGATAGACCTAGCTAAATCATAATAGGATGGTTGAAGACCGTCAGATAAAAATAATTGCCATTCATGTTTATCCTTGTGGTAAGGACATTCGCCATGTCCGTCTTAAAGTCATACCTGTTTATGGGCAAGTACCTTTTTAAATAAACTAGGCCTTTACTAAGAGTCCCTAACAGTAACTATATAAGATCTAGTATAGAAAGACATTCTAAGAAAAATAAAAAGTGCTGCTCTTTCTGGATCTCTGTTTTTAAAGGAAAGAGTTATGGGGTTTTAGTGAACAGAGGTTAAGAGTTATGACCCTTCCCCTTTCTTTATCACCTGTATCAAGATATGTGAACTTTTTATTTTATTTTATTTTATTTTCCCCCTGGTGCCTACCTGCCAGTGATATTTGTAACCTGCATGATACTAAAATGTATGCAGAGATGAGATCCTTTGCCACTGACTACCTTACAGTCTTGGTATTAATGCTGAATATGAGGAGTTTTTGTCTAAGACCAGACGTACATCTATGTGCTAACCAGTATTGTCCCCAGCATCATATTTTACATTACACACATTTCATTGCTCCCCATATCTTACTATATAACATTTTACTGAACCCCTGCTTACCTGTCTAATCAAGGTTCAAACTGCATACCGTTTCACTTCTTCAAAAAGCTTCTCCTGTTCAGAAGTCATAGCCTAGATATACTGCATCCACTGGATTCCTCATGACAGCCTTGATATTGACTCAGTCATGGATCACAATCAGGCTGGCCTAACAAGACTTCTGCTATCCACACTATCACTTATCTGCAGACCAATCTGCTTCCAGAAACTTCTGCAGTCTGTCCAACAAAGTTGTCCGCATAACCTTTCCTGGGATACAATCAAGTGTTGCGTGTCCAAAATTAGATGTTTTCTTCATGTGCTATAATAAGAGATCTTGTCTTCTACTGTCCAGTCTTAAATGACTATTGAGCACATCTGCCAATCTAGTCAGTAGCTCTTTCTAGGTATGTCATACTAATTTTGAACTTTAATCATTTTCTTGATGTATTTCTCTTGTAGCTAATAATGCATGTGCATGTGCCTGTGTGTGTTGGGCAGCTGGGACCTTAACCTCTTTGTTAAACAATTAGGAAGTAAGCAAAAAATGGTTAAGGTTGAGGCCAGAAATCCGGACAGTTTCTGAATACTGCTCAAGATGTTGCATTAACAGACATTTTCCATACAATAAAAAATCTGAAACTTGTGCGTCTCTCAGTTGGTCATCACTTAATGATAATAATCCTCATAGTTTTCCCAGAAATTACAAATTTTATGAGGGTCTGAGCAAAAATATGAGGCAAGATCACGAATATTCTTCAAAATCAGACAGTTGAGAGCTATGGGCTATTGTATCTGCCTGTGAATAGATCGTTTTTCATATTTTGTACTGCTTTCCTCTTTGCTCTGCAGAACTTCATTTAAAATCAGATTTAAAAATTTCATCACATTGTTTTATAAAGTAAATAAATATAATTAGATTGATGGTAACCTAGGCTCAAAATTTAAAATATCCCTGACAGTAAATAATTTCAGTTAATTTTCAAACCAGGTATATGACCCTTTTTGAGTTACACCTCAAATCTGAGCAAAACAAAACATTTTTGCTAGACAGGATTAAAATGCTTTCTTTTTTTATCACATTGCAGCATTGCTCACACTTTGTGTACGAAGTTACCTTTTTTACAGGACTGATTTTTCTGTTATGATGCAGTGTTGCAAACTAACCTAGGAAAACCTGATGCTGTAGTAGTATATTATGTCAGTGTATGTTGAGGTACCCTCGTGTGACTATAGAAAGCACATGTGTCAAGTAGCAAACCACTGAACTGAAGAGACTGGGGACAAGTACTAACTATGGTTACATTTTGTGTAGAGTTTGCATGTTCTGTCTGTATGTGTTTTCTCCTAGTGCTGCAGTTTTTACTGACCTTATATTAAATTTCCCATATAGCTATATATGTGTCCCTTGTTGTTATGATTGAAAAGAGTCCATGGGCCATCCCAGTTACCTAACTAACAATTTATAAATAAAAATAAAGTAAAGCCATTATTCCTGCTTATTCCAGACTACCTCATCCTTTTTAATTAGATATTTTCTATTTAGTTAGTACCTTACCTGCATGCTGAATGTTATAATTAATGAAATTATATTTTACATTCCCAGACTGTGGCCTGTCCTATGCTGACATAATGACAGTCAAACAATCATTTGTAGCTTTGAATTTATCTTTCTGATTTCTTGTCATGTAGACCAGATACATCCATTTTCAGAAGCACAAGTAAGATGCATGGTATGTTAGAGAATGCTAACATTTAAAAACATAAATAAAATGGCTAGTGTACACATACCCAATGGCAATAGTCCATAGGTTCATTGGTTTGATTATCAAGCTTGCAACCTAATTGCCGTAATCCAGTGAGACATGTACACAGATATATATCTATCGATATATCTTTATCGATCTATCAATATCTATATATATAAATATCTATATATCTATATCTAGCTCTATATATTTCTATAGCTATGCATCTATATTTATCTATATCTATATATCTATATCTATCTGTCTAGATAGATATAAATATATATTTCTGAAGACTGACTTGTCTTGTCATGATACTGACTGGTTACCAACACTGAGATTTTTTTAGGAAGTAATAGCTGGTCCCTTTTAAGTTATTTCAGGTGGCTTATTTGGTACAAAATGCAATACTGAATTAAATAACGGGTCCGATCAGTGAGGGGAACTGTGGTATCGTTTGGGTGACTATTCATTACCTTTATTATTAGATGGGCAACAGGATATGCTGTCTTAATTTTGGTAGACACACACTGTTAAAAGTTTAAATTGTTGCCCACCCTTGTTCTTAGATCTTTAATGGCAGTGGCAGATTTTTTTCATGATTTGAACATTTATTTTGTAGATATAATTTATGTCCTTTTTACTATGGTACTATATTTAAAGGCATTAAAAGCAACATTTTAATAGAATATCTCAGATAACTTTAAACATGTTTACTGAAGTCATTATGTTACCTAGTGTGTGATCTTCAACATATTTGTTTTTTCTTCTCCTATTTTACTTTTAGTCATTATTGAGCGAGTAAGCCCACTAGACAAAAGTCTGCCTTTCACGCGTTACTCGGGAGCACTATCTGGTTGTCTGAGTTGTCCATATATATTATCATGAATGTTTATAATATCATATAACTCACTGACAGTATTAAAAGTAGACTTATTTGGATCAATGAGAACAGTATCCCAATCTGTTTTTGTAAGTCTCTCGTTTATTATATCATAGATTCCACTGAAAAACTTGAAAGAATTACATACGAGTCATTTTACTCTTAGGTCAAAGATGACAGTATCGATTTCAATTAATTACTGAAAGTATAACCTTGGCTAAGTGGGAAAAAGGCATTACCACCCACAGCTGGATTTGTACTGTTTATTCTAAAATGTTCTAAAATAAAAGTAAGTTAAGGTTGTTACCTGCAAATGCTGTGAAAAATGATAAAATTGTGCAAGTCACACCAATGAGATTAGGTAAGGGAAATGCAGATTGTTACTCGTTTATCTGTTGATTTTGATATCTGGCAGCTATACGTTTCCCAAACTAAAGTTATTCAGCTGGATCCAACCAAAAGTGCCGTTTCAAATTAAACTACTTTAAAAATTGACCCATTATTGGCTCTTTTCCTTGCAGAGCATTATTAGGTTGTTATTATGTATGTATGAGAATTATTGATATATCATAGGTTCATAGATAGGTACTAGGCTATCTGCCCGAAGGCATTTATAAGCCTAGCCAGAATGTGTTGGTTTTCGCCGCCCCCCTTAGATTTGTTCCCTGTGCCTCTGTCCAGCAAAGCCACTGAAGTGATCCACGGGGTAAACTTTCTGTTTTCCATCCACTCGTCAAGGTTTCTCTTGAAGAGTGTTAGTGAGGAGCTCTACCTAATGTAGAGTGGAATCTTGTTCCAAAGCATGGGAAGTCTCTCTGACAGGACTCTTATCTCTCCAGCACGTTCTATTTATTGTTGTGGTGAGGTTTAGATCCCTAGAGCATGTGGCTCGAGGGGATAAGCTTTTCTTTAGGTGGCGCATGTCGATCAGTTCTGGGTTGGACATGGCCTTGTATGTCAGGCAGAGATCACCTCTGGATAGGCGGTATGCGACCGAGTACAGCTGGAGTTTCTTCAGTCGAGCTGCATAGGGCATCTGTTTGAGGCCAGTGATCCTCTTAGTGAGGTACTTATGTGGTCTTTCCAGCTGCTGCAAGTGTCGTGTAAGATACATCCCAAATGGGGCATTGTACTCTATGATGGGTCTGATGAGCGATGAGTAGGGGGGCACAACGACCTCTTTTCATCTGGATGCAAACCCTTTTGTGATAAAGTGTGCCACTTAGAAGGATTTTCTAACCACTTTGGTAATGTGATTATCAAAGGAGAGTTTACTATCTACTTGGGTCCCCAGATTCCTTATTACGTATTCCGTATTTAGGGGACTACCACCTATGTGGTAGCTTGTGGGTACTTTGTTTTTTCCAAAGGGGATGACTATGCACTTTTTGGCATTTAGCTTGAGGCCATGATTTTGACATCAGGTGTCGGTCTCAGTGAGACCCTTTTGAAGGATGTCTGTGTCAGCCAGAGTGTCAATTATAGCCTCTAGTTTTCAGTCATCTGCGAACTTGGTCAGCCATAGTCCTCCTGTGCTTGCCTGTACCTCTGAGAAGTATATGCCGAACAGGAGGGGTCCTAGTTCTGAGCCCTGGGGAACGCCACTTGTAACCGGTTTAGAGTAAGACCTAGCTCCCGCAACTCTTACCATGTGGATTCTGTCCATGAGCCAGTTGGCAACCCATCTTGTGACACAGGGTTTATGTTCAGGCTGGTGAGCTTGTCTATAATACCAGAATGGGGAATGGTGTCAAAGGCCTTTGCGAGGTCTAGGTAGGCTGTTTGTACTACCTTTCCCTCATCTATAGCCTTGGTAACTGTCTCAAAGAAGTCCACCAGGTTTAGGAGGCATGATCTGCCCTTAACAAATCCGAACTGGGTAGGGTCCAGAGTTTGGAGGTTCCCAATGTCTCTGTTAATGAGTTCAATGATGATGCACTCCATAGCCTTGCAGACCAAGCTAGTCAGGCTTATAGGGCAATAGTTCCCAGGGTCTGTTGTGGCTCTATCTTTGTGGAGCGGAATAACCGTTGCTGTGCACCACTCTATGGGTACATAACCTGTGGAGAGGCTGAGTTTGAATAATGTGTTTAGGTGATGGGTTAGTTCGTCTTTGAGCTTGTGTAGGACGCAGCCTGGGACACAGTCTGGTCCCATTGATGCTGTGTTTTTGGCTTTGGAGAGGGCTGTTTTAACCTGAGTGTCTGTGATTTCATGAGCTCTACATTCTTCTGGTATGGTATGGGCCCTTTTGGGGGTGAGAAGGGGTGAAGTTTGTGCTGAACCTGTCTGCCAGGATGTTGGCAATATCAGTCAGTTCAGTGCATTTTGTACCATTCTGCACTAACTCCAAGCAGATCTGAGCATTGCCACTTAGATTCTTGACATAGCTAAAGAATGCCTTGTGGTTATCTTTGGAGTTCTTGGCAATTTTTCTTTCCAAACTCACCTTGGATGATTTTATGAGGGATCGTAGTTTCTTGCTGATACTGATCAGGGATGTCTTCCCTTCTTGGGGTTTTACTCTTTTCTGTACTAGTTTTCTCCTTATATTGTATAGCTTGTTTATGGCTGGAGTCCACCAGACTGGTTTCCTTTTCTTGGAGGAGTGAGTCTTGGTTTTGCTTGGGATAACACAATCCATGCATTCTTGTAGGTGCCCATAGAATGCATTAGTAAAGGATTTTGCAGCTTGGACAATGTTATCCTTTAGCATGGGGGCTTTGAAACTTTCCTCCTCGGTCTTAAGCAACGTGAAGTTTGCTTTTGAAAAGTTTTTCACGGTGATTTCCTTGTTCGGAGGTGGGGCCGGAATGTAGATATCCAAAGTGACTTGTTTATGGTCAGATCTAACCAGTGAGGGGTTGACCTCCAGTGTGGAGTACTGGTCGGCAATGTTGGTGATGACCAGGTCCAATATGTTGTCACCTCTGGTGGGAGTGTTGACCAGTTGATCCAGGGTGTTTGAGCTTATAAATTCTAGGAAATGTTGGGCAAGGGAGTTAGTACTTGAGTAGTTCTCCCAATTAAGGTTTAGGTAATTGAAATCACCCAATATTAGGGTGTTTGGTAGGACCTTTATATTTTCCAGTGTTTCCAGAAATGTGGAATGGGGGTCCTGGGACATGGTGGGTGATCTGTAGCAAGCTACAATTTGAATTGCAGTTTTACCCATTGTTAGTTGCATGTGGATGATCTCTGAAGCATTGTGATGTGCCACTAACCTGGAGGTGTGTGTATCCTTGATGAATATGGATACACCCCCTCCTTTGGTATTTTGGTCTGGGTTCTGTGGCTGAAATGTATGGTATGAGTTGTAGCCTGGTAGTGCTGGGGTGCTCTCTGTAGCCTTAAACCAGGTTTCTGTTACTGCACATATATCGATTTTCTCCATACTGAGAAGTGCCTCGAGTGCGTGCATTTTGAGGTGTAGACTTCTGGCATTGAGTAGCATTACCCTCAGTTTTTTGTTACTTGTGCTATTTATGGCGGTGGGTTTGTCTTTTGAGCATTGCCTAAAAAAGGCACTATGTCATAAAAACTAATTTAAAAAATGTCCATTGAGTTCACGCCATGGAAAGTTAAATTAAGATCAGGGCAAGGGTAAACTTCTGACACACTCTTTATTAACATTATTTATATTCTGGTACTTCTAATTATGTAGAGTTATGTTACACAATTTTTAGGCAGGTCGTGGGATTCACAAAACATTTTTTGCGTGCAGGAGCACTGTAGCTGCTTCTGCATGGAATATGGCCGCTGGGAGATTCAGGAACGTGCCGTTTTGATGTGCACGAGCGAGCCGACACTGTTCCTTCATGGAAACCCATGCAGGATGCTAATTACCTCATTTGCTAGTGAAAAACATGCAAATGAGGTAAAATAGCAATCCAGGAAGCAAGCAGATAACCATGCAGGAACAGTGTAAGGTGCAGAAATGTATTCGGCTACTAGTTGGCCTGGCATCAACGATCGCACTTCTCTCTCAGCCATACTGAAACTAAAAGCACTTGAAAGAATAAAGGCTTTAAAACTATAAAATTAAGGTTGTTTGACAACTGGTAACAATATACAGTTTTATACATTAATTTATACATTTATACACATGACATACCTGTGGAAGCATGGAGGTGTTTAGGTGAAATGGCAGTGGAGTTTTTAACTAGATTGTTTAATGAAATCTTGGAAAGTGAGAGGATGCCTGAGGAATGGAGAAAAAGTGTTTTGGTACCATTTTTTAAGAATAAGGGTGATGTGCAGAGCTGTAGTAACTACAGAGGGATTAAACTGATCAGTCACAGCATGAAGTTATGGGAAAGAATAGTGGAAGCTAGGTTAAGAAGGGAGGTGATGATTAGTGATCAGCAGTATGGTTTCATGGAAGGAAAGAGCACTACAGATGCGATGTTTGCTCTGAGAGTGTTGATGGAGAAGTACAGAGAAGGTCAGAAGGAGTTGCATTGTGTCTTTGTGGATTTAGAGTAAGCATATGACAGGGTGCCTAGAGAGGAGTTGTGGTATTGTATGAGGAAGTCGGGAGTGTCAGAGAAGTATGTAAGGGTGGTACAGGATATGTATGAGGGTAGTGTGACAGTGGTGAGGACTGCGGTGGGAGTGACGGATGCGTTTAAGGTGGAGGTGGGATTACATCAAGGATCAGCTCTGAGCCCATTCTTATTTGCAATGGTGATGGACAGGTTGACAGATGAGATCAGACAGGAGTCCCCGTGGACTATGATGTTTGCAGATGACATTGTGATCTGTAGTGAGAGTAGGGAACAGGTGGAGGAGACCCTGGAGAAGTGGAGATATGCTCTAGAGAGAAGAGGAATGAAGGTCAGCAGGACTAAGACAGAATATATGTGTGTGAATGAGAGGGAGGGTAAAGAAATGGTGAGGATGCAGGGAGTAGAGGTGGTGAAGGTGGATGAGTTTAAATACTTGGGATCAACAGTTCTGAGTAATGATGAGTGTGGGAGAGAGGTGAAGAAGAGAGTACAGGCAGGATGGATTGGGTGAAGAAGAGTGTCAGGAGTGATTTGTGACAGACGAGTACCAGTAAGAGTGAAAGGGAAGGTCTACAAGAGGGTAGTGAGACCAGCTATATTATATGAGTTGGAGACAGTGGTATTGACAAAAAGGCAGGAGTCAGAGCTTTATGTGGCAGAGTTGAAGATGTTAAGATTTGCACTGGGTGTGACAAGGATGGACAGGATTAGGAATAAGTATATTAGAGGGTTAGCCCAGGTTGGAAGGTTTGGAGACAAAGCCAGAGAGGCAAGATTACATTGGTTTGGACATGTGCTAAGGAGGGATGCAGAGTATATTGGGAAAAAGATGCTAAGGATGAAGCTGCCAGGTAACAGGAAAAGAGGAAGGCCTAAGATAAGGTTTATGGATGTGGTGAGATAGGGCATGCAAGCGGTTGGTGTGACAGAGCAAGACGCAGAGGACAGGAAGAAATGGAAACAGTTGATCTGCTGTGGCGACCCCTGACGGTTGCAACTGAAAGAAGAAGAAGATATACTTTTTTTAATATTAATTGTATTAAATTGTTTTTAATGAAGTACTGACAGTTTTTGGTTTATATGGGGCAACAGTTTTATGTTCAGCTGTTTATTATCATGACTGACACTGTTTTCAACCAATAGAAGTAAATGCTGTGGTATTTAAGGTGAATGCATGTAGAATAGTTTGTCTGATGAAGTTTGAAACTTGTTCAAACAAAAGCGCTAACCATTTCTTTGTTACTGGAACCATTAAATATTTGGTGTTTTTATATTCTTCAACTCGTGGTTCTTTTCATCTTAACATTTGAACATTGCTTCAGAGGTGCTTGGATTCCATCCTTGTGTGTTTTCTTATTAGTGTGGTGATTTTGTGTTTTTGAAGTAGAAATCACTAATATGGGACTCTTGCAACTTACAATGAGCCACGAAAAACACACAATAATACAGCTGGCAGGTGGCTGCATAGCTGAAAATGGGAAGGAGATGTAAAAAAATGAAATAAAAGGCAACGGCACATTAAAGGAGAAATGAAGTAGAAATCACTAATATGGGACTTTTGCAACTTACAACGGGCCATGCAAAGCACACAATAATACAGCTGGCAGGTGGCTGCATAGCTGAAAATGGGAGATGTAAGTAAAAAATAATTAAAAAAGGCCAACAGCAGAATAAAGGCCATCATACAAAAATTACCAGTAATGCCTCTAACACTCACAGTGGCTAAATCAAAGCCATGAGTAATATAGGTGGCAGCTGTAATGTATCATAGTCAACCAATCATACAGGCAGCATCTGCAGCACAGCAGTATAAAGTATGGGAACACCTTACAGTCTGTTTTTTCCCACAAACTCTGCACCATTGGTGTATACATGCAGGGAGATTTTAACTGGAAAAATGTTAGGGGCTGCCATTGCTTTGATCCATCAGTATGTGCGCTAGAGGATGACGGCAGAGAGGAGGATAATGCTGACAACTGCCCCAGACCAAGGAGAAGGAGAAGAGTGTTCAGACCCAGGGTAACCTATCAGGGGCTACATGATTTGGAGACAGTAAAGCACTACAGGGTGGACAGAGACAAACTTCAGTAAATTACTGAGCTGTGCCGGCCTCAACTCAGAGCTAGAACAAACAGAGGGGAACCCATCTCAGTGGATACCAAGGTATGTGTAGCCTTAAGAATTTTAGCTACAGGTACTTTCCAAAGACCTACTGGGGACATGATGGGGGTCTCACAAGCATCTGCATCCAGGGTACTCCACCAGTTCCTTGCTGCCATGCTACTACATGCTGGTGAGCATATTTACTTCCCTCACATCCGAGAGGAGGGGACCAGCAATATGCATCTCTTCCCCTGTGTAGTAGAATACCCGGAGGTACTAGATGCCATAAACTGCACGCACTTCCACATCAAAGCACCACCTGGTTAACAGGGTAGGGTCTCCATAAACTGCAAGGGATTCCCCTCCATCAACTTCCAGGTTGTGTGCAATGCCCAGGGCATTATCATGGATGTGTGTGCTGGCAGCCCTGGAAGCTATCACAACTCCCACATCTGGCATTCATCACAGCTGTACCAGGCGTTTGCCAGTGGGGGCATCCCATATGGCCATCTGGTGGGGGATGCTGGCTAAGTACTGGAGACATGGATGATGACACCCATCAGAAATGCACACACACCCACACAGGAATGCCATAATGAGGCACATGCACAAACCAGGATCATTATAGTATGTGTGTTTGGGATGCTCAAGTCATGGTTCTGCTGCATTGACATATATGTGGAGCCTTGTAGTACTCTCCAGCCACATGTGCACACATGATCATAGTATGTGCCATGCTACACAATATGATCCTGTGGAAACAACTGCAGCAAGAACAGCACGGGGAAGGGCCACACAGCCCACCAGCATTGCCAAGGTCCCCACAGGCACAGAGGGACTCACAGGAGGAGGCCCCTGGGCCTGCTCCTGTAGGCAGACAGAGGCATGCCCAGTATGTTCAGGCCTTGGTAAAGAGGCAATGCATAGCACACATACTGACACTGCGGGGACACCAGGGACTGACACATATATCTGACTCACACACACAGTAAACTGGATGACACACATCACATTACCTGTAACTTACCATGTATAGGCAATGTAGTGGGTGCATCCAACATAGGTGGCCCTCAAGCACCATCCTCATAACTGCTGCAGACACAAGGTATGTCAGTCTTCTTAACAATAAATCAATGGAATAGTATTTTCTGCTAGCATATCTATGGTAATGTTGCATGCATCCAAGGGAATGGGGTGGTCTACTGGGATAGCAGCACACAACTGACAGCTATGTGGAACACCAGGAAATGTCTGGCCAAAACTCGTCTCCACTCACTATGCAGTAGTACCCAAGGTGGTAAATCCCACTGCAGTATATGTGCGGGGACAACTAAGTGGGGGGGTCATAGGTCACAGGCATGGATGTCAAGGTGGGGGTCTCATAACCATCCCTCACACCCACACAGTAAGTTAGCTGTAGAAAACCACAGAGAAATGTCTGGTAAAGGCACTAATGGTGGCAATGTTGAATTAACCCCCTACAGACTCACACATTGATAGCACAGCAGGACCCGCAGTTGCAGTAAGGCTATGAAGGGTAAGAAGTCTGAAACTCAAATATATGCCAGTAAAGACTGACCTGGGCTCTTTTGTGATATGCCTCCAGTGCCAAAGATAGGGCACAATCGTATGGTAAATGGAATCGAAATGTAAAGCAAATATCAGCACAGTCTGTGCAAATGTGCACAGTTGACAGGTGTGCCCCCCTATATACCCACACAAATGCAGTAACATATATGTTTGCATGGAAATAGCAGAATAGCACACATTAGCAGGGCTATACCAATACACATGAAAACATGTTGCCTGTCCACAATATGCAGAGGTCAATGAGCTATGTGTATGTGTGGCTAATACTATCTGGATCTGGCCAGCACATTCTCCTGGCAGTCGTCTTGTACTGCCTAGGTACAGGGCTGCCTTTGACAGGGCCATGTGCAGAGAACTGCAGTGCCAACTGTTATGCATGTCAGTGAGACCCACTGCTCTGCCACTGACATACCTGGAAGTCACAGTGCTATGTGGAATATACTACACATATTAGTGACATCTTGAAGTATGTGTAAGCAGAGGTGCCAAGGTTTTGTGAATATATGTGCTTCGTGGTGCTGTTGTGAGTGGTCATGCTCATGTTTGCTTTTACAAATAATGGACATGCCTGGACTGTTGAATGCACTCTGTATACACACCCATAACTCCCAACCTTTGACAGCAAGATGTCTGGACAAGGGCATAAATAAAAGTGGAACAAAGGCACAATGATAGGCGTATGTTGTAAATATCACCCTTACATAATGAGAAAGCTGGTGGCGACATGCATGAATGGGCGTTCCTTCGTTGAAGGTTGTGCGTTAGGCCCAGCAAGCCAGCACATAAAACTCTACTGCCAATCATTAGCGGACCGGAGTTCCACTGTGGCGACCCCTAACCAGGAAAAGCCGAAAGACACAAACAAACATACTGAGAAAGCTGGTAGTGTGAGGGGTTTGCAGTAGCGGGAATTATCTGAAGGTTATTTATTCTGAAACAGTAATGTCTGTATTATTCTGTAACATCACACTTCAATTATATGCAACTAACGTGCCACAAAAACACAAGTTTACATAGAAAGGATGAAACCTCTAGCCATACACCTGGGACAACCTGCCAAAAAATGTACACGTCAGAGGTATGCACACACAAGGATATGACATCTCGGGTTAGAAAGATACTACACAAGCAGGAGATCCACAGCCAGTATATCACCAGGTTGTTGGACTGTTTACACAGCTGTGTGTCATTACTACACTGGCTGTAGCTGCACCTCACAAATGGCCTTGTTGGGCAAGAATTTACATAGTTGCCCTCATAATATTGGTCTATGCATCATACAACTAGTATTCCTCTGGTAAAGCACTGTGATTATCTGAGGATGTCTTGCACTAGGTAATGGCACAATACATTGAAGTTTCAGATTACAGATATGTCAGAAAATGTCTGCTAAACAAAACAAGTACCCTGAGGTAAGTCCTGTGTACTCCTGAGAGGTATGGCTGGAGCACACAAAACTCTGGACTGGAGTACACCTATCTTTGGAATGGAGTCCCACACTAACTATAGAAGGTTACACTGGGCATGCTCCTGCACTTAGAGAATCATCTACACTTAGAGAATCACAGGACATGTTGGAATCCACATCGGAATATAGGACTGTATTGTGTATATATGTCCATGCATACAGACAGCTATGTACACTTCACCTGTCCCCACAGACACACAGATCAGACAGGATTACCCTCAGCTAGCTGTAGGTCACCCATATGTGATACATCTACATCTGTTGTGTGAGATACACACACACACACACACACACACACACACACACACACACACACACACACACACACACACACATATATATATATAGGCAACAGATAACAATATATGTCAAGCATACACACACATAGATGTAGGGAACTGAGAGACAGTCAGTTATATAGAGAGAGACATAGGAGGACACAGACACGGAATCCCTGAATGGCATACAGTGATGTCCTGTTGTGGACAGTGGCATACCAGTTGTAAACACTCAAAAGTGCCAGCATAAAAGGTGAACCCCATTGTGTAACAGCACTGAGGTTAAGTTTATAAAATCACATCACCTGTGTGTGTGTGTTTGTGTGTGTGTGTGTGTGTGTGTGTGTGTGTGTGTGTGTGTGTGTGTGTGTGTGTGTGTGTGTGTGTGTGTGTGTGTATATCTCCATAGGTCCAAATATTAGGAAACTCTTCCCACTCAGTACACTTCACATTATCTGCTACTTTCATTCGCCTTAAGAGTACCATTGGAGACTGATCACCCCTATAAGCTCTGTAGCGCATGCGATAATTGTGTAATACTATAGTAGGAATAACTAGATAGGTACATTTTTTCATTTCAGTGTCCGCAGACACTGAAATACTGGCATAATGTTAGAGCAAAGCTCTTTCTGAGTCCCGGGGGTGTGTTTAGTGTCCATGCACTACTTGCACATGCCCCCTGCACTTGTTCACAGTTCGTGCCCATGTAGATTAATCAGTAGCATGCCTTCATGAATATGCAAGGCGTGCTGCTATTCTAAATGGACATGGACCACTCCGTGCAAGAATAGTCTTATTCTTCCACGGAGTTTCTTGAATCTCTTGAATCTGGGGGAGAATGTTCCCGTATTTCTTGGGAAGGCCATCTTTAATTTACTATTCATTTGCTTATTTGTTAGCTTCATTTTTGTAAACACACTATTTGGTGAAGTATCATAGCTGATATCCCCCATAAGTTATATATATTTATTTATTTGTTTATTTATTTATTTCAAACTTGTCATTGTATGTATATTCAACATAATATAGAACTGATGTTCACTTCCACATATTAGATAGTGAACTATACCAACAAAGACATGTAATGCACCCAAATGTAATTTACAAATTCTCAGATTGGGCCTGGCTAATTCAGCAGTGCCCTGCAATGCAAGACTAGAAAAGTTGTGAAAATATGGCTATCAGTCATAGGGAAAATCACAGGACATATGTGAAATGAGTGAGCAATCACTTGACTGGGTCATAAATAATAAACAACAATGAATGACAGGGCAGAATATGTTAGAAAGCATAGTGAATGCAGTGTCAAATGAGTAAGGACACAGTGCAAGTATGACAGAAGAAAACAGCCACTTTAAACACAGACTGCAAAGATGGGGTACAGCACAGTGGAGCTGAGGGAAAAGTAACATTAACATTCTTTGTGAGATTGTGGTGCAGTGGGGATCAGGGTTTTTACCCTTTCTCCACTGTATGTCATAGCTGGTATATATAATTAGCAGGGAATGTAGAGGTTGCATGTGGGATGTACAGGGGGATTACCCCATGCAAAAAAGATGTTTAAACTGTGTTTCCTTTTATTTTTGATCTTCTAGTGATCAAGCATTTGTGCCCGATCATTTCCCATTCAACAATGTGTTTTTTCAATACAGTGTATGACACCCCATTACATATTTGAAAAAGTGAGAATTCTGACTCACAGTAACATCCATTAGAATATCTCCCGAAGATGCATCTTTTCTGTTTTACTTAAAAGATTGTTTGCTGACCAGCACCAGTATTTCTTACTGGAAAATTAAGCAGTGGCATACATACATGTACCAAATATATATCAGTGATACCCAACAGTCATGACATGGCATTCTGACATGACAATTAGGCATCATTCAGAAATATCAGGGTCAATGATGAAAGTTTTCATCATAATGGCCAGATACAATAGTGCACACATGTATGTGGCCTGGGTAGTGGCTGAAAATGGCCCACCTCCCTGGTTACCGGATAAATTAAAAACAGGACATCAACAGTCTGTAGTAAACAGAGTTCACTCAGGTGACGGGATAATGATATATGGAATGTCACATGAGCCAGACTTTTTCAGTGTCTTAATAAGGGGACAATAGGGGTATTGAAATTAAAATGTTCACCTTTTGCTGTTGACATGATATTATGCACAGAAATATGGTGAATGGGGAAAAGAAGCTGGGCATGAAAGGGGAATGGTCTAAATCATGACAGCTTAGCAATATTATATATCTCCAAAAGAAGAACTCCCAATAATTAATAGTCATTTCAGAGGGAAACAGTGACAGCAACATATAAGGAAAGGGACTTGAGGCAGTTATACCTGATTAAATAAAGGTAAGTATTGCAAGTGATCAATAAAAAACATGGTCAAATACTGGGATGTGAACAAGAAAATAGAATCAAGGAAATAGAATCAAAAGAAAGGGAGTAGTATATGTCACAGTATATAAGAAGATGGTAAGTCCCACATTGGGAGTGCTAAGTAAATATTTGGGATGTCATACTTTAAGGTACTTAACCAGGATGCAAAGAGTTGGAAGGGCAACATCAGAAATGATTTCTGATGTAAACCAGAAGAATTGTAAAGAGTGGGTAGAGTAGCTTGTAGGTATATGTACAAACATGCGATCATGAAGGTATGTGTGTGTGTGCAGCACATGTGTGTGTGTGTGTGTGTGTGTGTGTGTGTGTGTGTGTGTGTGTGTGTGTGTGTGTGTGTGTGTATGTGTGTGCAGGTAAGTTAGAAACTTCCATGTAATACACAGGAACATGTATGGTATTTTTTTCTTTTCATTGGGTGACTAACACACAGGTAAAAAACTCACTCTCCAAAGCTAAGAATACAGCATCCATGGGACCAGATGACATCCCGGGCTGTGTACTACATGAACTACAAAATGAACTGGCACCTCATCTTAGTGTCATGTTTAATCATACCCTCACCTAAGGCTTCGTGCCCACTGAGTGGCACACAGATACAGTGATCCCACTCCACATGGGGGAATCCACCCTGGATCCCGGGAACTACTGACGAGCCTGTTCTGCAAGGCCATGGAATGTATTATCATGGAACTTATAAACAACGACATTGGCAACCTTAAAACACTTTTTTTGGTTTGTGAAGGGCCGATCTTGTCTCCTGAACCTGACTGACTTCTTCGAATCTGTCTCCAGAGCTGTGGATGAGGGTAAGACAGTCCACACAGCCTATCTGGACCTCACCAAGGCCTTTGACACCATCCCCCTCTCTTGAATCATAGATAAACTTACTATGCTGGGTATTAATCCCTACATCACTCAATGGGTTGCCAACTGGCTTACTAACTGAACCCGCACTGTAAAAGTAGCTGACTCCAAATCCAGCTCCAGACAAGCGACAAGTGGAGTACCTCAGGGTTCAGTACTGGGACCTCACTTGTTTGGCATCTACTTCTCTGACGTACAGGCCAACACTAAGGGACTCTGGCTAACAAAGTTTGCAGATGACAGCAAACTGGGAGACATTATTGAATCCCTAAATGATGTGGATATTCTATAAAAGGGCCTTACAGAAACAGATGCTTGGTGCCAGAGCCACGTGCTCAAGCTCAATGCCAAGAAATGCATAGTTATCTTCTTTGGGAAAAAAACAGGTACCCGTGAATTACCACATAGGTGGCAGTATGCTAAACACCAAAAGTGTAATAAGAGACTTAGGGACACAGGTGGACAATGGTCTCACCTTCAATAACCACATCACCACAACAGTCAGGAAATCCTTCTATGTGGCATACCTCATCACTAAGGGCTTTTCATCCAGAAAAAAAGAGGTCATTGTCCTACTGTACTCATCCCTCATTAGACCCATTATAGAATACAACACACCATTTGGTATGTACCTCTCAAGACATCTGCAACAACTGGAAAGGCCGCAGAAATACCTCACTAAAAGAATTACAGGCCTAAAGCAGATGCCCTATGCTGACCGCCTTAAAAAACTCCAGTTATACTCTGTCGCATATCGTCTACTCAGAGGTGATCTCTGCTTAACATACAAGGCCATGTCAAACCCAGAGCTGTTAGACATGCTACACTTAAAGAAATCCCAATCCCTAGGAGCCACATGCTCCAGGGATCTAAACCTTGTCGTCACAATAAACAAAACATACTGGAGGGATAGGTTCCTGACCCAGAGACTCCTCAGACTCTGGAATAGACTGCCCATACATGTCAACCAGAGCACCTCTTTGGCCCTCTTCAAAAGGAACCTTGGTGACTGAATGGGAGAAAAGAAATTCACCCCGGGGATCACGTCAGTCGCCCTGCTAGACAGGGGTCCAGGGAAGTAAATATTGTGGGAAGAAATAGCCAGGGAATTGTTATGGCTAGGCTTGTATAGGCCCTAGGGCCGATAGCCTAGTACCAACCTATGAACTTATAAACCTATGAACTCATCAGTGAACATTATTTGATAAACTCTTTCAGATGACCAAGCTTATGCATATACTTTTAACAGCTTGCCACAAGGTTTGCAACCTCATTGTCAGCTGTATTTGTTGACAAGGTGGGGATTAGCCCGTCACTGAGAGAAACACTTTCAGGATTGAACCCATTTGACTGAGTGGGCTAATCAGGTTATGGTTTTCTGAAATACACTCAGGCAAAATGTACCATGACTGTTCATAGAGTCCAAGTGGTCTCTATGTGAAAAGAATAGCAAGAAGTATAACAATATAGACTAGGTAGTGCACGGGGCAGCAAATAAGGAACTAGCATCTTGCACAAAGGAAAGCAGTTGGTATGGAAAGGCTTCCATAAGCAAGACATACTGTGAAAGAATTCAAGAAAACCACAGAGACTCATAAGGCAATTCTTAAAAAGAGCAAGGAAAGGAAGTGTGCTGATGGTTAGATAAGATCAGCTTACCTAACACATTGCTTATTTTGCAGATCAGATGGTCTTGGTGGTCTTTATCTGTTATCTCAACCTTGAGTTCTGTGATGAGATACTAAATTCCCTGAGACTTCTGCAAGCCTGTGACTTACTCTGATAATGCATGTGCAATCATTAGAAACTTTATTGTGCTGAACAACATTCTTTTAAAAAGATGCAAAGCACAATCAAAACCAAGACCTTTCTTACGCGTAAAAAGATTAGATCCATGAACACCTGAGGTTTGAGTGTGCCTGTTGAATCATAACCTGATTTACTACATAAAGCCATCTTATTAGTAAGCAGAACATCAGAAGTTTAATCTACACTACCTTGCTTTCGGACTATCTGCTTTAGTATTTTGATTTTTAAGTTGATTATTTCAAGCCCTGACAGACTCTGCTGAGTTCCTTTGGGGTTTTAGGTCTGGCCTGCTTTCCTTCCATCCTTTCCTTCATGGGTCTTTCCCATCAGTAGTTATTATTCCATGTAGTTATCTTTTATTTGCCAACAGCTTGTACTTTTTATCACAATTTCTACCTTTTCTTGCCATCCACTCTCACTTACACTTTTTCTTGCCTTCTACTGGTTCTCTACCTTTCGGTTATTAAAACAGAAGTCAAGGTCATGTTTTCTGACTTGCCAAATATTACAGATTGTATAACATTTAATTTCAGGCAAGTTAAGTGCCTTCTGTTTTAATACTATTTAAATATTCACACTTAATCTCAATCATTCAGTGACTGTGACCACAATGCTTCTGAGAAACTGCGAATCATGTAAGTCTGATGTTGCATCTCTGCTACATCTGCAGCGATCACGTCTTTTTGCAAACCTGATGCATTGCTATCTATGGCAAAATGTTGCTCTTCTCTAACTAAAATTAATGTTTATTTCCTCACTAGCTGCTTTGGATAGCCAATAAAGTTAATAGTCAACTTAAAATTATCAACAGAGTTCATGCATCCTCACATAAGACACCTGGATAAGTCTGTTTTCACCCTACAGCTGGAATATGGACTACACAAATTGGCCAATGTTTTATCTGCAAATATCAGTGTTACTCTGGATAGAGTAAGATGGCAAACCATTAAAGCATCACATGTTACTGGCTGTTGCCTTACTAATCTTTGAAATTGTTTTATTTGATATTGCATCCTCCTGAATATAGACTTCACCCCCTAGACTTACGTTATTCCCTTTGCTCACTTGAAGACAGAACTACCCATCTGGTAAGTTCAACATAAGCTTTCAGTCTAAGCTCCAGTCCTCTATGATTGGCTCCACAATCTGAAGAAGATTACCTCTAGATTCTAGGAATCCTTCTTGTCTCTCTATATAAAGTCTAAACATCTTTTCTCAACCATAGATCAAGATGTGAGTGTTGAAGTGATTCCATGTTCTAGTTTAATTGTAATGGTATTACATTATATTTTTCATGTAGACAAATTATAATCATTAATTTAAGGCGTTACTTATTTAAGACGTTACTTAATGGATGTATAATTTGTAGATACTTCCATGTTTGTCTCATCACCTTTTCCTACTGTATTACAAGCTACAGATTTTAATGTTTTTCCCATATTGTGACGTTCCTTGAATAAGGTTGAATCTGTAATAATTCATCTGTAATTATGTTGTATAGTAATTGTTTATTTGGTGGCCCTGGTAATGACTGAAAAGGATATATAAGTTTGAGCAGAGCAACTTTTCAATTAAT